>NC_091458.1:142905000-143203658 GCF_027789765.1 Dendropsophus ebraccatus
TATGTAATGTTATGCACTGTACTTTTGTGACTTCATGAATACATTTATGGAATACTTTGGGGAGCAAGTGTCCTTGCTCCCCAAAGTATCCCATAAATGTATTCAATGAATACATTTGCTGGGCACTGAGCAGGGAGGGAGAGAGGTGCCATCTACCTCCCCCCTCCCTGCTCGGTGCTGGGAACATATACAAAGTACTACTCCCCCATTATCTGCAGATAATGGGGGAGTAGTACCTTTTGCTATCCCTATCACCGCCCGCGCCGCTGCTCACACAGGGGCTGCTTTTCATGCCCCCCGCCGCTCCCCCTCCTCCTCCCGGCTTCAAATATACTATCGCGCCGCTGATTCCCCGCCGCCTGCGCCGCTCCTTACCATCCGGCCGGCCGCTGACTCCCGCCCGCCCGTTCGCACGCCCCGTTCCTCACACTATCTGGCCGCCGCTCTCTGCTCTTGCATGCCCGGCCGGGAGCACGGCGCTTCCTGGTGTCCCCGGCTGGGGTGGGGGCGGGCTGACGCGGCCGGCATGCAAGAGCAGAGAGCGGCGGACAGATAGTGTGAGGAACGGGGCCGGCGCGGGAGGCGGGGAATCAGCGGCCTAAATTTGAAGCCGGGAGGAGGAGGGGGAGCGGCGGGGGGCATGATAAGCAGCCCCTGTGTGAGCGGCAGAGCGGGCGGTGATAGGGATAGCAAAAGGTACTACTCCCCCATTATCTGCAGATAATGGGGGAGTAGTACTTTGTTTATGTTCCCAGCACCGAGCAGGGAGGTAGATGGAACCTCTCTCCCTCCCTGCTCAGTGCCCAGCAAATGTATTTATTGAATACATTTATGGGATACTTTGGGGAGCAAGGACACTTGCTCCCCAAAGTATTCCATAAATGTATTCATATAGTCACAAAAGTACAGTGCATAACATTACATTACATACACTGTAATTCCTATGGAGTGTCCAGCAGGGGCGCACTATATATAGAAGTCAATGGTACTCATTGACTTCTATATATAGAGCGCCCCCTGCTGGACACTCCATAGGAATTACACCTTTCGTTGTGACGTCACTGCTTCAGAGATAATTCTAACACTTCCTGATACACTAAATTAAGGGAAATAGCAGTATATGAGCATTTCCCATAATTAATGTACATTAGAAAATTGTATAACTTTCCATAAGTAATAACATATAAAAAAATTATTTTGGCCGGACTTTTCCTTTAGTTTTTAGCAGTTATCCAACAACGAAGGGGAGAGAGAACCTTAAAAGGAGTGAGAGGGCTGAGAGAGAAGAGGAGAAAAGGGGTGGGGGGTTCAGAGTAGGGAAACCAACCTACTGAGCCAGGAGGATTGCATATTCGGTTGTTTCCACAAATTGGTCCATGTAATACCAGAAGCTGGGAGACCGATTGTTCAGCTGGGCTATGAGGTTCTCCATTCGCCTAATGTCCTGAACCTTCTGTAACCACATAGAAATTGATGGAGTATCAGGGCACCTCCATAGGGTACAGACTGGCAGTAAGTTTTAAGAGGAATTTTGAAAACGTGAAGGGTATCTGGTAATCCCTAAAGGTAAAGGCTATCCGCCAGATTTCTTTCCAGAAAGGGACAAGCTTTGGACAGCCCCAAAAAGTGGAGGAGAGAACCCTCTTCCCCACAATTCCTCCAGCACAACGGCGGAGCTGTCAAGGTGGTAGTCCTACTTATAATCTAGCTTGCAGCCGCCCAAAATATCAATCTTCAGAACTGATCTTATCCAATGTGCCATATCCAGGGCTAACCTGCTGGCTGGAATAAAGGATGACACAACAACTTAGGCCCCGTTCCCACTGAGGAAAGGTAGCGGAATTCCGCGACGGAATTGTCCGCCGCGGAATGCCGTTAGCCTCCCGCTCATAATGGGAGTCTATGGCAGGCGCGCGCTCCTGCCCTGTCCGCGCTGAAGAATGAACATGTTCATTCTTCAGCGCGTACAGAGCAGGAGCGCGCACCTCCCATAGACTCCCATTATGAGCGGGAGGCTAACGGCATTCCGCGGCGGACAATTCCGTCGCGGAATTCCGCTACCTTTCCTCAGTGGGAACGGGGCCTTACAGTCACAATTTCGATCTCTGCAGTGAAAGAAATATTTTGTGCTGTCATCAATATATCTATATCTATGCAACAATATCAGTTCTGGCAAATTAGAAAAAGCTAGAGCTAAAGCAGTAAAAGAAACCACGTGCTGCTAGGGTCTCACTCAAGTTATCAGACGACAGTTAATTGGTAACGACAATTTATACATGCATATAAATACATGTATGGGTTCTTGGAACTTGATAGTGGGAGAGATACCTTGTCATTAACCCCTTAAGGTCAAAGCCTATTTTCGTTTTTGCGCTTTTGCTTATTCCATTTTAAGTTTAAAAGTCCATAGCGCTTGCATTTTTTCACCTAGAGACGTATATGAGCGCTTATTTTTTGCGAAACCAATTGTACTTTGCAATGACAGGCATTATTTTTCCATAACATATGCTGCGAAACCGGAAAAAAATCATTTGCGCTGTCAAATTAAAAAAAAAAAACGAATTTGTTTTGATTTCAGGGAGTTTTGCATTTACGCCGTCCGTCCTATGGTAAAACTGACTTGCTATGCATGTTCCACAAGTCGTTACGATTACTATGATATATAACATGTATAACTTATATTGTATCGGATGGCCTGTAAAAAATTCAAACCATTGTTAACAAATATACGTTCCTTAAAATCGCTCCATTCCCAGGCTTATAGCGCTTTTATCCTTTGGTCTATGGGGCTGTGTGAGGTGTCAGTTTTTGCGCCATGATGTGTTCTTTCTATCGGTACCTTGATTGCGCATATACGACTTTTTGATCGTTTTTTATTAAATTTTTTCTGGATTTGATGCGACCAAAAATGCACAATTTTGCGCTGACGCCGTTTACCGTGCGAGATCAGGAATGTGATTAATTAATAGTTCGGGCGATTACGCGCGTGGCGATACTAAATATGTTTATTTATTTATTTATTAATTTATATTTATAAAATGGGAAAAGGGGGGTGATTTGGACTTTTATTAGGGGAGGGGATTTTTTATTAATAAAAACACTTTTTTACTTTTTTTTATACTGTAACTAGAAGTCCCCCTGGGGGACTTGTATATAGACAGCACTGATCTCTCATAGAGATCAATGCTGTGTATATACACAGCAAAGATCGATTAGATCGGTCATAGATTACTATGGCCTGCTGCAGGCCATAGCAATCTATTGCCTAGCCGGGATCAGCGTCATTCCGACGCTGAGGCCCGGCACGGGCAGAAGAACGGATCTCCCCTCCGCGATCGCATCGCGGGGGGGAGATCCGTGCCACTAGACACCAGGGACGTGAGGTCTGAAGCCTCTAAGTGCAGCTGTCAGGTTTGACAGCTGCACTTAGAGGCTTAATTAGCCGGCGCGGCAACGGGACCCGCGCCGGCTAATAGAGGCACTGCCCGGCTGCACGTGTCAGCCGGGATCAGCGCCGTTCAGAGCGCGGTCCCGGCGGGACCCCGCTCTGAACACCCCGAGCGGCACCATGACGTATCAGATACGTCATGGGTCGCTAAGGGGTTAAAGAAGGTGACCACAGGGAGGGGGACAGAGTCACACACCCTCAGCCTCTTCCAGAGACCGTCCGACACAGGCAAGCTACAGATTCATAAATTCAGCAGACTTACCGTGTTAGTGGAGGTGATCAGGCTCCAGTGTCAGACAGTCCCTGGAATCGTTCCAGGAGGCAACCGGGGGTCCCCCAGGCCCTGGGGCCTTGCATTTCCATAAATCAGTTCCCGGGTTTCGGCACCAAATGTCAAGGTGGTAGTCCTATTTTTAGTCCCCCTTGCTTCAATTAACTGTCTCTGTCCTGATTAATTCTAAGAAGAAGTACCGGGCCGCCCCCAGAACCCTGCATCAGAAGGAGCTCGATACAGATACTCTGGACACAAATAGTGGGTATTTCCTAGTTTAATAAGTTTCACATTCTTCTTATATGCGATGACAAAAGATGTGGTTATTAAGTCACACGGATATATTTGACAAAACATGATTGGATACATTTGATCTCTATCCATATTTGTTATATTATAAGTGTGCAATATATTGTTGCATAGCAATGTCTCATATGAACGACTTCCTGAATTTTAGTTTCTTCAGCAGGCCTTCAAACTTCCTTTGTCAACCACACAGGAAATGTAGGTTTATGGAGGAGGCATAATCTTGCACTGAGCTGTTTTAAGCAAAAAGCATATCTGATATATTCATTAAGGAAAATATATATATATATATTGATTATGGGATTATATAAAATCATGGCATATTGAAACATTTTCATTTTAATCTATCCCCAGACCCTTGACAGAGAATCGGGCAATATCCTGTGGATATGGGAAGGGTAGAGAAGAAGAAAGTCATGAAGCTGTAGAGCTCTCTAGGACCCCAAAGGACAGGGATTCAAGAGATCCTTAATCCTTTGATCCAGCGCTACAAAACATGGCCACTTTTCCCCCTCTCTTGTCTCCAGATTGGGTGGGGTTTGGAACTCAGTTCCATTGAAGTAAATGGAGCTTAATTGCAAACCACACCTGAACTGGAGACAAGAGGGGGAAAAGTGGCCATGTTTTTGTAGCGCTGGATAACCCCTTTAAGGGTCGTGGAAAGATGGGCTGCAGCATAATAGTGGTAGAGATTAGGAAGACCGACTGGAATGATACAATATGGTCTTAGCTAAACGGGGACAGCTTGTGGGCCGAGAAAAACGTAGTAAACTTGATCTGCAGGGCCTTGATTTGGTAAAGTAACCTGGGAAGGATTGTGCCTGTTTCCATATTAAATATAATGCTACAAATTCAGCCACTAAATACCAAATGCAGGAATTTATGTCAGTTGGCCCAGTAAAGATTAGTAAACTAAATATGACCCACCCAGACTATCGGTACCGCCAGGGCTGTATTTACAGCTCCTGCTGCCCTAGGCACTAAACCTGAAGACGCCCCATTTTTACTGACCTAGTTTATGAACAATCATATTAATAATTGATCACTCCTTATTCCCACGTTCCAGGCACCTGCCATACATATGGACCGTGTGCAGCGGAATAGATTTTCGGAACTTCCGGAATCATGTAGCGTTTAAATCTTCGTGGGACTGTATTGACACTGATGTCCATATATATGTCAGGTGCATGGAACATGGGTATTAAACCACCATACCAAACCTGCCATACCAGACCTGACTAATACTGCCATACTGTGATTGGACAATACCACCATACCAGACCTGATACCACTATACTGTGACTGGGTAACACTGCCTCACCAGACCTAACCAATACCGCCATACTGTGACTGGATAACATCGCCATTCCAGACCTGATCAAGACCATCATACTGTGACTGGATAATACCACCATACTGTCACTGGATAATACCACTATACCAGACCTAATACCACCATACTGTGAAAGGATAACTGCACCATACCAGACCTGATACCACCATATTGTGACGGTATAACACCACCACACCAGACCTGACCAACACCCCCATAATATGACTGGATAACACTGCCACACCAGACCTGACCAATACCACCATACAGTGACTGGATAACTGCGCCATACCAGACCTGACCAATCCCGCCATACTGTGACTGGATAACACCGACATACCAGACCTGACTAATACCACCATACTGTGACTGGATAACTGCACCACACCAGACCTGACCAATACTATCATACTGTGACTGGATAATACCGTCATACCATACCATAAAATAAAAATAATTCTTTCATTAAGTACTTGTTCACCACACAGGATGAATACTATTCTTTTTCATACCCTGGAAGTTCCCCATGTGGGAATACCAAATATTTTTATTTACTTCTGAAGTTTTTTTCCCTATGGGGCAATTATTATATAATTATATATATCATAAAAATTAAAGTCTGTCTTTCTTTCTGTCTGTCTGTCTCTGTCTCGTATAGACTTCTAAACGCCTGAACCGTTTGACCCCAAATTTGGCACACAGATACATTGGGTGCCCAGGAAGGTTAGAGCAAAGGTCCCGTCCCCGCCAGAAGTACAGGAGGGGAGGGGGAAGGGCGCCCCATAAAGATGAATGGGAGAATCTCCACCCTGCACACCGGTGATATAATTAGCGCTGCAGCTCTCCAGCAAAAACGGCAGTTGGAAGCCTTAGCAACCAATAGGATTACTATTTTCATTTTCAAAGTTAGCTAGAATCTGATTGGTTGCTAGGGCCAGCTGCCTCACAACAGATCCACAGAAATAAATACAGTAAGAATGCCTTCACACCTACCGGATCGCAGCAAAATCCGCTGTGGATCCAGAGTAATTCAATCCTATGACACTACATACTCGTAGCGGGATTGACATCCCGCTGCGATTATGTAGATTAACCCCCTCGACGGCCGGAGTGTAACTTACATTGACAGACGCACCCATCATCCTACCCGCACAGACCGCTGTTAGATCATGCAAGCTCCCATCCAGTGTGTTCAGTGCTGTGCTGCTGCTGCCGGGGACAGCTCTCTCCTCACGGCTTTGGACGCTGCACCGCTCCAGCTTACTTCCAGTATAGGGACTACCCACAAAGGGGGGGGGTGTATAGAGTATGGGGGCTACCTGCAGAGGGAGTGTATACAATATGGGGGCTGCCTGCAAAGAGGGAGTGTATACAGTATAGGAGTACCTGCAAGGGGGCAAGTGTATACAGTACGGGGGCTACCTGCAGGGGGGGGGGAGTGTATACAGTATTAGAGACTTTGAAACCTCTTCTGTGTTGTCCTCACAGGGGGGGGGGGTTACCCCCAAACTACACACTAATTGTATACAGGACCCCAGAACTATACACTACAGGTATACAGGACCTCCACCAACTATATACAACATGTATACAGGACCTCCACTAACACTGTCAATGTTGTATATGACCAGGTTCAGCATAACACTACCAATGTTTTACATAACCAGACTGTATATAACACTGCCAATGTTGTATATAACCAGGCTGTATATAACACTGCCAATGTTGTATATAACTAGGCTCAGTATAACACTGGTATTGTTGTATACCAGGCTGTATAGTGTATAACACTGCCAATGTTGCATATAACCAATGTTGTATATAACCAGGCTCTGTATATAAAACTGCCAATGTTGTATATAACCAGGCTCTGTATACAGTCTGATCACATGATGACATCTCAGTTTGGCTATTAGGTATTTAGGATGTTTAAAGTTTTTAGTTTATTTCTAACCTACAATTTACATAAACAGTGCAGAACTGTCGGTGTATATAAAGTATAAAGGGATATATAGGGCTCCTGGCGATTTCCCCTTAAACACAAAAAACAAGGGCATAGATTTGCCTCCTGGGTGACCTTAGAACAAATCAAATTAACACACTGACAGGTACATGTTCTAGTATATTATATAATTATATAAGCTGCAGAACTTTGTACACAGTGTAGGACTACAACTCCCAGTGTGGTCTGTCGTTCTGTCTATGAAGCCTTTGTCTCATTCAAATCTGAATCTTGAGGGAAAGGGGGGGCACAGACAACAGCCAGACGACGCTTGGAGTTGTATATCCGACATTGTCACAGCTCCTGTAGAACTAATGGTACTTTTACACGGTGCGATAATTCGCCCGATCGCACGATTAACGATTTTAAATGAACAATGTTTTTTTTTATAACGATCAGCGTTTAGACGGAACGATACATCGTATGGAAAATTCGCTATGCGATCGTTTAAACCTCTCACACACAGGTGAAATCGTTGAAAGATTGTTTACACTGAACGATCTGCGAATTTTTTGCGAACGATCAACGATGATTTGTGAACATGTTGAAAGATCAAAATAAACGATTTTTTGCTCGTCTTTTGATCGTTCGCTGCGTTTACACGTACGACTATCGTTCGAATTCGACCGTTATTGTGCAAAAACGAACGATCGTTCCGTGTAAAAGGACCATTAGGGCCCTATTCCACCGGACGATTATCGTTTGCATAATCGTTAACAATTAACGAGCTCAAACGACCGCTATTGCGAAAGACCTGAAAACGTTCACTCATTTCCATGGAGCTTATGATCGTAATTGCGATAGTTTTGTCTTCGCTATTTATTCGCTATTGCGTTCGTATCTATTGCAAACGACCGAACGATGTCTTATTCAATGCGAACGATTTGCGAGGTGCTTTATCTCCTGACCCTCTCTCTCACTACATACTCTTTGCCCATATCTGTGACGCCTCCCCCCCCCCTTGAAAGAATGTCGGAGAGGGAGGTGGAAGGGTGAAAAAAATAAATAAATAGGAAAGTTCTTTTTCCCCCTACTCCCTGGTGCCGCCCCAGGCACCGGACCACGAGTGCCTAGGGGTAAATATATAGATGTGTTCTCGGCGTGAGTTAGGGTGTTCCTGGACTCCTCTCCCTTTAAAGTGCTTAGCACTGCATACTGAATGTAGTGGTAGTAAATAAAGAACTGGTTGTCTCTAGATGAATCCATACACACTCGTGTCTAGACTAGACTGACTGAACTGACTTCCTCCCACACGGAGCTAACTAACTCCTCCTCCAGGGATAAGGGTGTGTGGAGAGCAGGGATAAGTAGAGGAAGAGAAAGCACCTCCTATGGGTTGGCACAGAACACATAGTACAACAACCCATTCATTACCTTCCTTTATCTGTGCATGGAACAACAAGACTCATAAATAACACTGGCACCTAGTGGTGAAACTGCAGACTACTTCACCTGGAATGAGGACTTTGCAACAGGTGCCTAAGGCACTAATAGTGGGACACCACACATCAATAACAGCTTAAGTATAACTTTAACTAAATGTGTTCAGCAAAGCTGAGCTGGGATTGGTTCATATGGGCAAATTAAATTGGTGGTTGTTTCACACAGGTTAGTAAGCCCAGGCCTACAGTATGTGCATAAAAGTCACCAACAGAGTGTCAATCTTTATCTGACAAAACTTGTGCTTCCACCCCCGTCGGGAGCGTTACAGCATGGGTTACCATGGCCAAGTATCTACATGCAAACCTTCAATCACTGAGCACAATGCCAAGCACCACTGGACGTGGTGATTGCCAGCAGGAAGTTACTTGCCGGACTGCAGCATTGTGCCAAGTTTAAGGAAGAAGGAATAATGCTGTGGCATATTTCCCTTGGTTGAAGGAAAATCTTAAAGTGACTGTACCACCAGGCCCAGGCAAAAGCACTGGAGGCGGGCCGACCCACGCCCAGTGGGAAGAAACTCCAGCCCCTCCATGACGTGACTCCATTAGAATCAATGGAACCCTATCATAGAGGGGCTAGGGTTTAATCCCACTAAGGGTGGGTCGGCCCGCCTCCAGTGCTTCAGCCTGGGCCTGGTAGTACAGTCACTTTAACCCCTTAGCTACCAAGCCTATTTGGACCTTAAAATGAACAGGCTCCTTTTTCAAAATCTGACCTGTCTCACTTTATGCGCTTATAGCTCAGAGATGCTTTAACATATGCTAGCGATTCTGAGATTGATTTTCGTAACATATGGTACTTTATGTTAGTGGCAAAATTTGATCACTGTCTTGTGTGTTTTTTTTAAAAACATCAAAATATAAAAAATTTGCACTTTACAAACTTTGAAATTCTTTGCTTCTAAAAAAAAAAAAAGTCACATGACAAAAATTAGTTAGTAAGTCACATTATCAATATGTCCTCTTTATTCTGATTTCATTTCATAAACATATTTCACTTTTTTAGGGTGTTACGGGGCTTAGAAATGTATCAGCAAATTATCAAATTTTCATTAAATTTCCAAAACTGATTTTATTTAGGGACCATTTCTTTTTTTAAGTTGATTTAGGAGGCTTGTATACTGGAAGTCACCCCATTTTGGAAAGTACACCCCTCAAAGAATACATCTTGGGGTGTGGTGACCATTTTGACCCCACAGGTATTGGAGGAAAGTAAAAGAAGACAGTAAAAATGAAAAAATAAAATCCAATAATATGTTTGTTTAGTTTGAAATTTCTCAATTTCACGAGGAACAGGGGAGAAAACTCACCCCAATATATGTAACGCAGGTTCTCCTGAGTAGAACGATACCCCATACGTGGGCAGAAACCACTGTATGGGCACACAGCGGGGCTCAGAAGGGAAAGAGTGTCATTTTAATTACAGGCAATATGTGGGTGTTTACTGGCTATCTGGGGTGGTAATGGACAATCTCTGTGTGTTTACTGGCTGAGGTTGCGACAGGCAATCTGGTGGGGTTATGGGCAATTTGGGGTGGTTACGGGCTATATGGGGGTGTTTACTGGCAATCTGGGGAGGTGACAGGCAATCTGGGGAGGTTGCGAGCAATCTGGGGTGGTGACAGGCAATTTCGGGTAGCTACGGGAAGTCTGTGGCAATCTGCGGTGGTTACGGGCTGTCTGGGGTGGTTACGGGTTGTCTGGGATGGTTACTGGCTGTCTGGGATAGTTACGGGCTGTCTGGGATGGTTACGGGCAGTCTGGGGAGGTGACGGGCAATCTGGGGTGGTGGCGGGCAATCTGGGGTGGTTACGGGTAATCTGAGGTGGTTATGGGTAATCTGGGGTGGTTACGGGTAATCAGGGGTGGTTACGGGTAATCAGGGGCACTTGACTTTGGTGACAGGGGTAAAAAAGTGCCAGCAGCATTTGGAACAAGCCATCAGCGGTATATAGTATTTAACGCTGATCGCTTGTACTGGGACCACACCGGGTGGACCCCGATCATTACCCCATGCTCTCCACCACCTCAGGTGGTGGAGAGAATGGGGCTTTGATCATTTTTAGGAATCCATCACTGTGAACAGAGTCTGTTCACAGTGATGGCGGTGGCCATCTTGGATCAGATGGCCGCCAAGGGAGGGGAGGGTCAGTGACCAGGTCACTAGGGTTAATTCTGGGGACAGGGGGGGGACATGTTTTCATCTCCTCTCACTGTGGATTCACAAGCAGTTTCGGGGGGGTCAGCTGTCACACTGACAGCTGATCCCTCGCACTGCTGTCGCCGCCGGGCGGGAATTCATTCCGATGCGTACGCCGTTAATCCTTTGAGGACCAGGCACAAAATGACCCAGTGGACCGCACAAATTTTGATCTTAGTGTTTTTGTTTTTCCCTCCTCCTCTTCTAAGCGCTCTAGAACTTTCAGTTTTCTATCTACCTGTGTAAGGGCTTGTTTTTTACAGGAATAGTTGTACTTTGTAATAGCGTCTTTCATTTTACCATAACATGTATGACGGAATCCCAAATATATTATTTATGAACATATAAATTGATAAAATCGTAAAAAAGAATGCAATATGATAACGTTTGGGGGGTTTCTGTGTCTACGTAATGCACTATACAGTAAAAGCGACATGATACCACTATTCTATAGGTCAGTCCGAACACAACCATATGCAGGTTACACAGATTCTCTAATGATATATATATATTTTTTAATTAAATCCTTTTTTTTGGCAATTAATTAATAAAATGGGCCTATTGTGACGCTTATAACGGTTTTATTTTTTTTTTATCTATTGGGCTGTGTGGGGTGTAATTTTTTCCACCATGATCTCTAGTTTTTATTAATACCATATTTGTGAAGATCGGACGTTTTGATCACTTTTTATTAATTTATTATTAATTTTATATAATTTATATATATATATATATATATATATATATATATATATATATATATATATATATATAAAATGTAACATAAAATTGGTAACCCGCATACTTTTTTCCCTCTTTTCATGTACTCCGTTCGCGATGACGCTTGTTATATTTTAATAGATCGGACAATTACGCATGCTACGGTATATTATATGTTTATTTATTTTTTTTTATATGTTTTATTTATATAATGGGATAGGGGGGTGATTTCAACTTTTATTGGGGGAGGGGTTTTGGGGTAGTGTAATAGTGTTTTTAACTTTTTTTTTTTTTTACACACATTTGTAGTCCCTTTGGGGGACTTTTACATACACTTATGTGATTACACACACTGATCATTGCTATGCCATAGGCATAGCATTGATCAGTGTTATCGACGATCTGTTCATTGAGCCAGTGACCAGAGCGCCAATCAGACCGCATGGAGGCAGGTGAGAGACCTCCGGCGGTCTGTTTCACCGATCGGTAAGTGACAGGGGACTCCACCTGTCACTTACACTTAAACGCTGCGGCGTTTAAGGAGTTAATGACACGCTGCAGCACGATCGCTGCAGCCTGTCATTAATGGTGAGGTGCCGGCTGCTGATTGCAGCCGGCCCCTACCTGCTATGAAGCGCGCTCCGCTCCGGAGTGCGCTTCATAGCGGGAGAAACACCCAGGACGTACAGTTACGCCCAGGGTCGTTTAGGGGTTAAAAGGCGTATGCATCGGAATAAAGCCCATTAGTGGCCGCCGTGAAAAGGCAGCACAGCGGTCACTAAGGGGTTAAAGTTCACCTGTCAGCAACTTTTTGCTGAATAAAATAAACGCAGCGTACAGGGCTTCTTCTGAATCAGGAGTTATAACTCTTATTTCAGTCTATCACTCCAGCACTGAGATATAAGCTGTAGAAGTTTTATACAAATTAGGAAATAAAGCCCAGTGTGTGTTCCTCTGGACTGCAAAAGCCCAGCAACATTTGGCCCCTTTTGGTTTGGCCGACACTTAGCAGTAACGCCACTGAAGTCGCCCCACCTTATCGCTCAGCTGTATTTTTCGTTCTGCATGTGTAAAAACATGCAGTAAAAACATTACTGTTTTTTGCTATGGTGCCCCATGAATCCTAGCATACATCTTCAATAACAGTGTCTGCCAAACACTGAGAAAAGGGGAATAGCCATGCCACGGCTGGAAGGGGACATACCTTCCATAGGTCAATATGCCACTCTTGGCCTTGATTGTGCAATGGGGTCCCAGGACAGTGCCAGTCTCTGCTGTAGGGCACAGCAGAGCCTGGCAGAAACAGGATGTCAGCACAGGGTGTATGCTGATGGCAAGCATACAGAGGGCACAGGGCAGGCTTGTATATGATGGCAGTGGATGGCGTGTGCCTACTTCCTGCCTAAGCAGAACCCCTGAAAATCAATCCCCACTGCTCTTCCAGACCTTTTTCTGCATTGTGTGGATACCTGGGCAGGTGTCTGTTTCCCAGTGGCTCTGCTTCCCAAATTACCGGCTGTCCAAGTGAAACTTCACCTGCCTCACCAAGTAACAGCAGCAGCGGGGCACAGCAAGGAGAACAGCATCAACCATGGTTCCCCCCCTGCCTGTTCTCAGTGTTTGGCTGGCCAAACACTTTGGCAGGCTGACAACTTTCTGCATTGATGTATATATGTATCCTCTCAAGTGTCCATCTTTTGGAGGGACAGTCCCTCTTTAATAATGCCCCCCCCGGTAGCTTGATGCAATGCCTCCTATAACCTCAAATCCTCCCTGAAACCAGATACACCGCTTGCAGTTAGATATGCCCCTTTCATCTATGTATGTCTCTAGCAGAGAGGTATATGCCATGGGACCAAATGTGCCTCCTGGATATTGCTGTCTGTAGCTAGGTTTGCCCCCTGCAGTCAGATATGTCAGGTTCAGCCAAGGTGGATATGCCTCTTACTGTCTGATATGACCCCCTGCAGCCAGATACCTCCCCCATCATAGCCAAATACCTGCTCCATGTAGTCAGATATCTTTCCCAAGTGGTCATAGTAATGCCCCCTGCTGATCCCCCATAGCAATGTCCACTGCTGATCCCCCATAGCAATGTTCCTTGATGATCCCCCACAGTCAGGGGCGCCGCAATCATGAGGCGACCTGAGTCGTCTGCCTCAGGCGGCGCCACCAGCTGTCTTCATGGGGGCGGCATTCAGTGGCAGATTATAATATGAGCGGTTCGGGCGGCCGCCCACATTATAATCCGCCACTGATCGTACCATGTACCGGAGTCCCCCCGCGCCCGGACAGCATCTGTAATTAGTTGCTGGGAGCGGGGGAGACTGTATTCATAAGCGCCGCGCTGTAATGAATCAGCCGCGCGGTGCTGTTACTACAGCGCGGCACTTATGAATACAGTCTCCCCCGCTCACAGCATCTCATTACAGATGCTGTCCGGGCGCGGGGGGACTCCGGTAAATGCATTCCACGTCCGTGATCCGTCATTCCCATTCCGTGGGAATGCAGCCTTAGTCCCCTGGCTGATGTGCGGCTGCCGGAGGTGTCCCATCCTGTCTCCGGCAGCGCGCGCATCAGAGAGCTCCCTGTGCACTGGAAGTCACAGCCACAGGCGCACGGGAGCTCTCTGATGCGCGCGCTGCCGGGGACAGGACGGGACACCCCGGGCAGCCGCACATCAGCCGGGACCAGACCAGAGAGGCTCGACGGGGGAACGGAGGGCAGGTGAGTTGTGTGCTGTTTTTTGTTTTTGTTTTATCTGCTGTGCAGGGGGGGGGGAGAGGGGGACCATCTATAAGGGAGGGGGGAAAGAGGGGGACGATCTATAAGGTAGGGGGGGAGGACCATCTATAAGGTAGGGGGAGAGGGAAGAGGGGGACCATCTATAGGGGGGGAAGGGGACCATCTATAAGGGAGGGGGGAAAGAGGGGGACCATCTATAAGGGGGGGACCATCTATAAGGGAGGGGGGAAAGAGGGGGACCATCTATAAGGGAGGGGCGGGAGGGGTCTGTCTATAAGGGGGGGGGAGAGGGGGACCATCTATAAGGGGGGGGAAGAGGGGGACCATCTATAAGGGAGGGGGAAAGAGGGGGACCATCTATAAGGGGGCATCTATAAGGGAGGGGGGAGAGGGGGACCATGTATAAGGGGGGGAGGGGGACCATCTATAAGGGAGAGGGGACCATCTATAAGGGAGGGGGACCATCTATAAGGGGGGGAAGAGGGGGACCATCTATAAGGGGGGGGGAGAGGGGGACCATCTATAAGGGGGGGAGAGAGGGAAGAGGGGGACCATCTATAAGGGGGGGGAGAGGGGGACCATCTATAAGGGGGGGGAGAGAGGGAAGAGGGGGACCATCTATAAGGGAGGGGAAAGAGGGGGACCATCTATAAGGGAGGGGGGAGAGGGGGACCATCTATAAGGTAGGGGGGGAAGAGGGGGACCATCTATAAGGGGGGACCATCTATAAGGGAGGGGGAGAGGGAAGAGGGGGACCATCTATAGGGGGGGGGAAGGGGACCATCTATAAGGGAGGGGGGAAAGAGGGGGACCATCTATAAGGGGGGGCCATCTATAAGGGAGGGGGGAAAGAGGGCGACCATCTATAAGGGGGGGACCATCTATAAGGGAGGGGCGGGAGGGGGACTGTCTATAAGGGGGGGGAAAGAGGGGGACCATCTATAAGGGAGGGGGAAAGAGGGGGACCATCTATAAGGGAGGGGCGGGAGGGGGACTGTCTATAAGGGGGGGGGGGAAGAGGGGGACCATCTATAAGGGAGGGGGGGAGAGGGGGACCATCTATAAGGGAGAGGGGACCATCTATAAGGGGGGGGAAGAGGGGGACCATCTATAAGGGGGGGGGGAGAGGGGGGACCATCTATAAGGGGGGGGGAGAGAGGGAAGAGGGGGACCATCTATAAGGGGGGGGGAGAGGGGGACCATCTATAAGGGAGGGGGAAAGAGGGGGACCATCTATAAGGGAGGGGCGGGAGGGGGACTGTCTATAAGGGGGGGGGAAGAGGGGGGCCATCTATAAGGGAGGGGGGAGAGGGGGACCATCTATAAGGGAGAGGGGACCATCTATAAGGGGGGGGAAGAGGGGGACCATCTATAAGGGGGGGGGGAGAGGGGGACCATCTATAAGGGGGGGAGAGAGGGAAGAGGGGGACCATCTATAAGGGGGGGGAGAGGGGGACCATCTATAAGGGGGGAGAGAGGGAAGAGGGGGACCATCTATAAGGGGGGGGGGGAGAGGGGGACCATCTATAAGGGAGGGGAAAGAGGGGGACCATCTATAAGGGAGGGGGGAGAGGGGGACCATCTATAAGGGAGAGGGGAGAGGGGGACCATCTATAAGGGAGGGGGGAGAGGGGGACCATCTATAAGGGGGGGGGAGAGGGGGACCATCTATAAGGGGGGGAAGAGGGGGACCATCTATAAGGGGGGGAAGAGGGGGACCATCTCCTAAAAGATCAGCACCCTCCTCTCCTGACATCCTCTGTGCTGCTGTGACCTCTCCTAAAAGATCAGCACCCTCCTCTCCTGACATCCTCTGTGCTGCTGGGACCTCTCCTATAGGATTAGCACCCTCATCTCCTGACATCCTCTGTGCTGCTGGGACCTCTCCTATAGGATTAGCCCCCTCCTCTCCTGACATCCTCTGTGCTGCTGGGACCTCTCCTATAGGATTAGCCCCCTCCTCTCCTGACATCCTCTGTGCTGCTGGGACCTCTCCTATAAAGTCAGCCCCCTCCTCTCCTGACATCCTCTGTGCAGAAAGGGACCAAACATTATGTTTATTGGGGACAGCAGTGTGGGGGGGGGGGGCAGTAGTGGATTATAATGTGGGCGGATTGACGGGGGGGGGGCGGGGCGTCATTCTATAGTTCGCCTCGGGCAGCAGAGAGGCTAGAATCACCCCTGCCCACAGTAATCCCCCCTGATGATCCCCATAGCAATGTCCCCTGCACCCCAACACAAAAAAACATGAATTACTAATAGGTAATTGCTTTTCCTCGAAGCCCATGATGGCACCCATGGAGAGGTCCACCTCCCGCTCCTCTGGATAGGAAACAGTTCACTGGATCCATAAAAGAAGAGACCGCCCCTTCATCGCCAGTTCGTCATCAAGGAATCTCAGGAGCATATCTAAATCTTATTTGGAAAATAAGTACATTTTCCTAGTTTATCAAAACACACATTCTTTTTTTTCCCCCCGAAAAAAAACTATTACTAATTTAATATCATATAATACTTCTTATATGACTATATCAATACAAAGTCTCACTAACAGTGTAAGACCAATATATACAATATTAGGGAGGGTATTAGGCGGGTGCCGTCATGGGCTTCGAGGAAAAGCAATTACCGGTTAGTAATTCATGTTTTCCCTCTCGCCCTATGACGGCACCCATGGAGACTAGAATAGGAATTACGCCTAGGGTGGGACCACTGCCTGCAATACCCTTCTCCCAAAGATTAAGTCTTCTTGAGAGGATAACTAGAGCCTATAGTGCTTAAAAAAGGTATGGGGGGAGCTCCACGTAGCAGGCCTGCATATTTGCTCAATAGATACTGAGGCTCTCTCCGCCCAGGATGTGGCTACTGAACGGGTAGAGTGAGCCCCGAACCCTGATGGAACTTCGATACCTGCGGCTAGATAGGCAGAAGAGATGGTGTTCTTAATCCACTTAGCTATCACCTGGGCAGATGCAGCCTTCCCTCTATTCTTTCCCTGAAAGAGTATTAAAATATTATTGGAAAGCCTCCACTGTTCTGTATTCTGTAGATAATGGATAAGACATCTCCTGACATCTAGACAGTGAAAACGAGACTCCCCCTCATTAGAGGAGTTGGGACAGAATGAGGGGAGTACCACTTCCTGGGATCTGTGGAAATCAGAAACCACCTTGGGAAGGAAGGCTGGGTCTGGAGATAGTATCACCCTATCCTCTCTAATGGACATATAGGGTTGCTGAATGGAGAAGGCTGATATTTCTACTACTCTCCTGGCAGAGGTAATAGCTAGAAGGAAGGCTAACTTTTAAGAGAGAGTCTTGATGGAAAGATCTGCTAAGGGTTTAAATGGCGGTTCTGTTAGCTGGGAGAGAACTAGATTTAAATCCCACGGTGGGAGTTTAGGCTTGATGGAAGGGAAGATACTATCTGTCGCCCTCATGAACCTCCTAACCCAGGGATGTTCCACCAGCTTAAAGTCAAAGAGGGAACTGAGAGCTAAAATCTGGACCCTAATAGTACTAGGCCTTAACCTCTTATTTAGACCTTCCTGTAGGAAATCTAGTACTACTGGGATATCTGGTGGAACTAATACATTAATGGGTTTATTTACAAACCTACAAAATGCTCTCCAAGTTCTAAGATATATTTCTGATGTGACTCTCTTTTTACTGGCCAGGAGGGTGGTAATGACCTATTCTGAAAGCCCCCTATCTATGAGGATCTGCTTCTCAATATCCATGCAGTCAGGTGGAGATTCTTGACTTCCGGATGGTAAATCGGACCCTGACTGAGAAGATCCGGAGTCTCTGGCAGTACCCAGGGATCTGTAACGGACATGACCCTCAACCAAGAGAACCACACCCTCCTGGGCCAGAATGGCGCTATCATGATAACCAGAGCTTTGTCCTGCCTGACCTACCTGAGAACTCTGGGGATCATCCTGAACGGAGGAAAGGCATACAGGAGTCCCTGAGTCCAAGGATGAGCTAGCGCATCTATCCCTATTGGGTTGTCTGATGGGCTCAGGGAGAAGAACCTCTCTATCTTCTTGTTCGCTTTGGAAGCGAAGAGATCTATTACTGGATGACCCCACCTGGCACAGATCTGTTGAAACACCTCGACTGACAAGCTCCACTCCCCCTGGTTTAGCTGGTGTCTGCTCAGGTAGTCTGCTTTTATATTTTCTGAACCCTTTAGATGTAGTGCTGTGAGGGAGAAGAGATGAGGTTCTACCAGTCTGAAGATGAAGTGAGCGACTCTCATTAGCTCTCTGGATCTTGTGCCCCCTTGGTGATTTATGTACGCTACTACTGATGAGTTGTCTGACTGGATCTTTACGTGTCTGTCTCTTAGGAGGGGCAGGGCCTGGGATAGGGACATGAAGACTGCTCTTAGCTCTCTGACGTTCTGAGACAAGGCAGCTTCCTGTGGCTTCTATAACCCCTGGAGTATGATGTCTGTTGTGTGGGCTCCCCAGCCCCGAGGGCTGGCATCGTTAGTTAGGATGACTTCGTCTGAGCGTATCCAGGGAACCCCCTTTTCCAGATTTTCTCTCTGGGTCCACCAACTTAGGGAACGTACTGTCTGTGGAGAGAGAACACATAGAGAGTCTAAGGAGTCTGTAGATCTATCCCACTGAGAGAGGATCTGTGTCTGCAGTGTTCGGGAATGATACTGGGCCCAGGGGACTGCGGGAATGCAGGAGGTCATCAGACCTAGAACCGACATGGCCTCTCTGAGTGTAGTGCTCTGATTGTACATGAGGTGCTCTATTCTAGTCAGTAACAGGGTCACTTTACTAGAAGGTAGGAAACATTTCTGAACCCGAGAATCTAGGAGAATCCCTAGGAATTGGCAGGTGTGAAAAGGAGTCTTGACTGATTTATCTTCATTTATTTCCCATCCTAATTTTTTAAAGATGATTTCCACTTGTGCGACTTGAGATTGTAGGATCTCAGGAGAATCAGCCACCAGGAGAAAATCATCTAAGTATGGAACAATGATGATATCCTGTTCCCTTACATGTGCCATCACCTTTGCCATAACCTTTGTGAATATTCTGGGGGCCTGTGAAATACCGAAAGGCATGGCCCTGAACTGTAAGTGTAGGAAGGCGCCCTTGAACCAAACTGCAACTCTGAGGAATCTCTGGTGTTCTGGGTGAACTGGGATGTGATAGTACTCATCCCTGAGGTCAAGGGTCACCATGGAGCAATCTCTAGAAAGATTCAGAATGGCTGATGATATAGATTCCATTCTGAATTTTTCATAGGTAAGGAATTTGTTGAGAGGCTTTAAATTAATTATGGTACGAAACGTACCATTTGGCTTCCTGACCAGGAAGAGAGTGGAGTAAAAGCCTGCTCCCCTCTCCTCCACCGGTATAGCGACCAATACCTGTTTATCCAAGAGAGATTGCACCTCAAGTTCCATGGCCTGTTGACGCTCTGGATCCCGGAATTGAGTGGTGACAAATCTATTGTTTGGAGGGGACACAAAAGAAATTTTCAAACCATATTTTATTGTATTCAAAATACTCTTGCTGGCCGATATCTTATCCCACTCCTGACTATATAGAGAAAGGCGACCACCCACCGGGGCCTGGCGTCATTGGGGATTGGGTTTTTTGGCAGAATCAGCAGTGTTGAACAAAAGACCTTTACTCTTTCTAGAGGTCCTCCATTCCCTTCTACCTGAAGAGCCTCCCGGATGACCACCACTACCTCTGCCCCTATAATTACTTTTGGGAGGCTGGGGTACAACAGGAAACCCTTTCTTCCTATCGGAAGCTTTTTCAAGGACTGCATCAAAGGTGGAACCAAAGAGAAATTCACCCTCACAGGGTATGGCACATAGCTTTGCCTTTCCAGTCCCTGAGCCAAACTGTACGCCTTGCAGAGTTGGATAGGGCAGCAAATTTGGCATTTAGTTTCAGGGTATCTGCTGAGGCTCCCTGACTAATGTTGGAGATAGAAGCTAATAACTCTTCTTTAGGGGCATCGTCTTTAATCTTTGTGGTCAGTTCATCGATTCAGATATCCATAGACCTGGCTACAGATGTGGCCGTAACAAGAGGCTTAAAAGAGGCAGCGGCTGCTTCCCAACCTTTTTTAAGGTAGACCTCTACTCTTTTGTCCATAGGGTCCTTTAGAGTAGCAGATTCATCAAAAGTTAAGACCCCCTTTCTTAGTAATCTTCGCTAAAGGTGCATCAACTTTAGGGGCGCTATCCAAAACAGCTGTCTCCTCCTCATTGAAGGGATATCTACGCTTCATTGCCCTAGGCACGAAGAACTTTCTGTCTGAGTTGTTCCACACTCTTTTAATCAAGTCCTTAATAGTCTGGTGAATAGGAAATACTCTTTTCTTCTTTGGGGTAAGGCCTTGGAACATTCTCTCCTGTACGGTCCTGGACACAGGACTGTCCTCTAGCTCCATAGTGCGTCTAACTGCACTGACTAATGGATCAACCTCCTCTATGCTGGAAGCCGAAGGTTCCGACTGGTGAGATTCATTATCTATTTCAACAACCTCACCAAAGTCCTCTGTCTCGGACACAGGATCCTCCTCATCTGCCTCCATACTGGGACCAGGCATAGGCTCAGACCTGGAGGATTCTCCCGTTTCTACGGGGACTAGGGCCTGTGAGAGAAGGGATGATTTAATTTCCCCTCTAATAAGTTCCTTTATGTCCTTCATGAAGGACGGTGTTTCTTCCGCCAGGAATCTATTACGACAGGAGCTGCATAATGTCTTATTGTGACTACTCAGCTTTCTGTCACACACAGGACACTCTCTGGTCTTAGTACGGGATGTCTTTGGTGTCTACAAGAAAAAAACATACATACTTTGTGTATACACCTATATACCCATAATAAATATATGAAGGTACCAAGATAGCCCCTGTCATACCGGTTGAGTCTCAGAAGGGGTCCCAGGATTATCTGCGCGCTCTTCCATAATGGAAATAGATCAGATAGAAACAGAGTCTGCAGCCAAAGTGCGCTGTATGCAGAGATTGGCAGCCAGAGAACGTGCTGAGAAATGCAGAGTGCACAGCCAGAAGCCTGCTGAAATACCTGCTCAGCGTGGACGTCATCCTCAGTGAACTGCTGGGCTCTTTTGAATCCGGCGCCAAGGAATGGCTGGCTCCTCCCCCTCCGCCGCGCGCACAGCACACCCCCTCCGAGACCGGAAGCCCCTAGGAGCTCTCACCTAACAGGCCAAAGCCTGTGGCCCGGAAAGGCACGGCCCTGCCGGAACACCTCCCGGAAACGCCTCTGCGTCCTCCGACGACAGACGCACATGACATCTTCACGTGCACGCCGACGCGCGCGTCCAACCAGGTAGTACCTGCACGTGGACCGCGCGCCTCCGGGAGGACGCCGCCAGCAATCCGGGGAGCCAGGGAAGATCTGGAGTCCATCATCCGACAGGTGCTGGAGGAGGAATCCAGGCTTAGCAGCTGCCCCAGGAGAAGCCTTACGCCGCTGGGATGCCGGGAGTAGGTGAGTAAAGCCGGTTGCCCCATTCCCTCTTCCTATAACGGATCCTTCGGAGAGGTGGGAGAACCACCTCCTGCCTCCTGCTCCAAAGGACAGGAAACAGAACTGGTGATGAAGGGGCGGTCTCTTCTTTTATGGATCCAGTGAACTGTTTCCTGTCCAGAGGAGCGGGAGGTGGACCTCTCCATGGGTGCCGTCATAGGGCGAGAGGGAAAAAAATCCCGCTTCTGCGCTGGGGAGTCGGCGATCTCCCGTGAGCTCCGAAGAGGAGGCAGACGCTGGTGAGCTGGGGTCGGCGCAGGTTCAGGGGGGAGCTGATGCTGGGAGAGCTGGGGAACCGAGGGGTCTGTAGCTCCTGGCGCCACCTGTCGGCGCGGCTTCCAGGGGGAAACGGCCCTGACTCTCTCCTTCCTTACACTAGCGGCACGCTGCTGAGCTGCTGCTAGGGAAAGGAAGGTGAGAGCAGCAGAAGACTGGTGCCGGGACATTGCTGAGTGATAGCAGTGTCCTGGCACCAAAATCAAAAGTTTATTTTTCTCCCCACCTCCCATGCACTCCCTACACCTGCGGTGCATACCCCCTGGGGTACACGTACCGCAAGTTGAGAAACCCTGAACTATATGACAGTGGGTCCCTGCAAATGCGGACAGTTACTGAAACACATGCCTAATCCTGTCTGTGATTGTGGTTCTGTAATTACAGACAGGGTTACTGATGTGTGACTGAGATCTAAGGATGCAATCACACATACAGGATATGCTGCAGTTTGTAACTAAATGCATTAACCTGCAGCAGATCTTGTTTGTGTGATAGCATCCTTATTGCAAATTAACCCCTTAGTGACCGCCGATACGGCTTTCTACGGCGGTCACTAATGGGCCTTATTCTGCTGCCATCAGCTTTTTACGGCGATGGCAGAGAATAAGGCTGCGGGGCCGGGACGGCCCCCACCCCATCCCCCCGGCTACCGGAGGTAGCTGAGGGGTTGGGGCAGTGTGTGAGGTCCGTCCCGGCCCCCCCCCCTTACCGACGATCGCCGCTATTAACGTTATAGCGGCGGCCGTCGGTAAAGAGGATTACCGGTGCCGCCGCCACCTTTCATCTCCCCCCGCCGTGAATCTACGGCGGGGGGAGATGAAATAAGTGTATATCAGACCCCAGATCAGACCCCCCTAGTGCCCCGATAACTAACCCCCCTCCCCCGGCGGCCATCATTTCCAAGATGGCCGCCGCCATCGCTGTGAACCGACTAACGTCGGTTCACAGCGATTAAAAAGTTAAAATGAATGAAAGCCCCATGCTCTCCGCCACCGGAGGTAGCGGAGAGCATGGGGCAGTCATCGGGGACCCCCCTGTGGGGTCCCGGTACAAGCGATCAGCGGTATATACTATATACCGCTGATCGCTTGTGCCATGTGCTCCCGGCACTTTTTATCCCCTGTCACCATAAATGATTGGTGACAGGGGATAAAAAGTGATGTCCCCCCCACCCCCCAAGTCGCCCCCCCCCCCCCCCTGTCACCCCCGTCCCCGAGTCACCCTCCCTTCCCCATATACTCACCGGATCCACGGAGCTCCTTCCTCCTCGACGTCCTGGCTGGTTATGAAGTGCGCATGCGCTTCACAACCAGCCAAGCTCTGAAAATTTAAAGTGACAGAGACCAATTTGGTCTCTGTCACTGAACTATGATTACTGTGATAGAAAATATCAGAGTAATCATAGTAATACAGTGAAAATGAATGTATAAAGTACAAAAAGTGACAAACATACAAAAAAATAAAACACACACTTTTTATTATAGTAATAATTGCAGTTTACTCCCAAATTACCCCTAACCCCTCCCCAGATTACCCGTAACCACCGCACATTGCCCGTAACCACCGCACGTTGCCCGTAACCACCGCACGTTGCCCGTAACCACCGCACGTTGCCCGTAACCACCGCACGTTGCCAGTGACCCCCTCCCGATTGCCCGTAACCACCCCAAATTACATGTACCCACCCCAGATTACCTATAAGCACTTCAGTTTATCAGTAACAATCCCAGATTGTCTGTAACCCTTCCAGGTTGCACATAACCCCCCCAGGTTCCCCGTAATCATGCCAGATTACATGTAACCCCCCCAGATTGCACGTAACCACTGCGCGTTGCCTCTGACCACGCCACGATGCCTCTGACCACGCCACAATGCCTCTGACCACCGCACGTCGCCTCTGACCACCGCACGTCGCCTCTGACCACCGCACGTCGCCTCTGACCACCACACGTCGCCTCTGACCACCACACGTCGCCTCTGACCACCACGCGTCGCCTCTGACCACCCCAAATTGCCAATGACCCCCTCCAGATTGCGGTGCCCATGTCAGATTACAGGTACCCACCCCAGATTGCCTATAAGAACTTCAGTTTATCCATAACCACCCCACATTGCCCGTAACCACCCCACGTTGCCCGTAACCACCCCAGATTGTCTGTAACCCTTCCAGGTTGCACATAACCCCCCCAGGTTCCCCGTAATCATGCCAGATTACATGTAACCCCCCCCCCAGATTGCACGTAACCACCGCGCGTTGCCTCTGACCACGCCACGATGCCTCTGACCACGCCACGATGCCTCTGACCACGCCACGATGCCTCTGACCACCGCACGTCGCCTCTGACCACCACACGTCGCCTCTGACCACCGCACGTCGCCTCTGACCACCGCACGTCGCCTCTGACCACCACACGTCGCCTCTGACCACCCCAAATTGCCAATGACCCCCTCCAGATTGCGGTGCCCATGTCAGATTACAGGTACCCACCCCAGATTGCCTATAAGAACTTCAGTTTATCCGTAACCACCCCACATTGCCCGTAACCACCCCACGTTGCCCGTAACCACCCCAGATTGTCAGTAAGCACTGCAGGTTGCGCGTAACCACCCCACGTTGCTCGTATCCACCTCAGATTGTCTGTAAGCACTGCAGGTTGCCCGTAACCAGCCAACGTTGCCTGTAACCACCCCAGATTGTCTGTAAGCACAGCAGGTTGCCCGTAACCACCCCACGTTGCCCGTATCCACCCCAGATTGTCTGTAAGCACTGCAGGTTGCCCGTAACCACCCCACGTTGCCCTTATCCATCCCAGATTGTCTGTAAGCACAGCAGGTTGCCCGTTACCAGCCCACGTTGCCTGTAACCAGCCCACGTTGCCTGTAACCAGCCCACGTTGCCTGTAACCAGCCCACGTTGCCGTAACCACAGCAGGTTGCCCGTGACCACCACACGTTGCCCATAACCACCACACGTTGCCCGTAACCACCCCGCGTTGCCTGTAACCACCCCACGTTGCCTGTAACCACAGCAGGTTGCCCGTGACCACCCCATGTTGTCCGTAACCACCCCAGATTACCTGTAACCACCTCAGGTTGCCCATAACCACCCCTGGTTGCCCGTAACCACCCCACATTACCTGTAATCTCATTTTTTTTATCTTATTTTAGTAACTGCGCTATTCTAATAACCATTACTAGCTGCGGTTTTGCTCCTGTAAATTGGCGCTCCTTCCCTTCTGAGCCCTGCTGTGTGCCCATACAGTGGTTTATGCCCACATATGAGGTACCGTTTTACTCAGGAGAACCTGCGTTACAGATTTTGGGGTACGTTTTCTCTCCTGTTCCTCGTCAAATTGAGAAATTTCAAACTAAACCAACATATTATTGGAAAAATTCGAGTTTTTCATTTTTACTGGCCAATTTTAAATACTTTCCTCTAATACCTGTGGGGTAAAAATGGTCACCACACACCAAGATGAATTCTTTGAGGGGTGCTCTTTCCAAAATGGGGTGACTTTTGGGGGGAATGTATTCTGCTGACACTACAGGGGCTCAGCAAACGCACCTGGCGCTCAGAAACTTCTTCAGAAAAATCTGCACTGAAAATGCTAATTGGCGCTCCTTCCCTTCTGAGCCCAGCTGTGTGCCCATGCAGTGGTTTATGCCCACATATGCGGTACCGTTGTACTCAGGAGAACCTGCTTTACATATATTGGGGTGACATTTCTCTCCTGTTCCTCGTGAAATTGAGAAATTTCAAACTAAAGGAACATATTATTGGAAAAATTCGAGTTTTTCATTTTTACTGTCTACTTTTGAATACTTTCCTCAAATACCTGTGGGGTCAAAATGCTCACCACACCCCAAAATAAATTCTATGAGGGGTGCACTTTCCAAAATGGAGTGACTTATTGGGAGATTTTACTCTGCGGACACTACAGGGGCTCTGCAAACGCACCTGGCGCTCGGAAACTTCTGCAGCAAAATCTGCATTGAAAAAGCTAATTGGCGCTCCTTCCCTTCTGAGCCCTCCTGTGTGCCCATGCAGTGGTTTATGCCCACATATGGGGTACCATTGTACTCAGGAGAACCTGCGTTACAAATTTTGGGGTACTTTTTTCCTCTTGTTCCTCGTGAAATTGAGAAATTTCAAACTAAACGAACATATTATTGGAAGAATTCAAGTTTTTCATTTTTACTGTCTTCTTTTGAATACTTTCCTGTAATACCTGTGGGGTCAAAATGGTCACCACACACCAAGATGAATTCTTTGAGGGGTGTACTTTCCAAAATGGGGTGACTTATGGGGGGTTTTCTCTCTGCTGACACTACAGGGGCACTACAAACGCACCTGGCGCTCAGAAACTTCTTCAGCAAAATCTGCTTTGGAAAAGCTAATTGGCGCTCCCTTCCTTCTGAGCCCTGCTGTGTGCCCATACAGTGGTTTACGCCCACATATGGGGTACCGTTGTACTCAAGAGAACCTGCATTACAAATTTTGGGGTGCTTTTTGTCTCATATTCCTTTTGAAAATGAGAAACTTTAATCTAAACGTATATATTATTGGAAAATTTAAATTTTCAATTTTTTTACTGCCTAATTGTGAATACTTTCCTCCAGCCCCTGTAGGGTTAAAATGCTCAATATACCCCTAGATTAATTCTTTAAGGTGTGTAGTTTCCAAAATGGGGTCACTTATGGGGGTTTTCAGGATACCAGACTTCTAAATCCATTTAAAAAAAGAACTGGTCCCTAAAAAAATCAGTTTCACGAAAATGTGATAATTTGCTGATAAATTTCTAAGCCCCATAACACGCTAAAAAAGTAAAATATGTTTACCAAATTATGCCAGAATAAAGAAGACATATTGGTAATGTGACTTAGTAACTAATTTATGTGCTACGACTTTCTTTTTTTAGAAGCAGAGAATTTCAAAGTTCATAAAATGCAAATTTTTTTAATTTTTCATGATATTTTGATGTTTTTCACAAAAAACACACAAAGTAGTGACCAAATTTTGCCACTAACATAAAGTGCCATATGTCACGAAAAAACAATCTCAGAATCGCTAGCATAAGTTAAAGCATCACTGAGCTATAAGCGCATAAAGTGAGACAGGTCAGATTTTGAAAAATTAGCCTGGTCATTAAGGCCCAAACTAGCTGCAGCACAAAGGGGTTAAAGAGTATAAAATTGTCTGTAAAATGTTCCTAGACTGAACCACAAGTGTCCCTCTTTGGCCATCCAAAAGGTTGGGAGGTATGCAGATGGACCCTCTTAAAGCATAAGGTGGGCCCCCCTAGCAGTTGCAGGGTCTGCCTACATGGTAGCTATGCCACTGGTCACCTTTTCTCTCGGCTCACTGTAATCTCAATTTAGCTTCATTAGACGACCCCATTATAAGTCTATGGCCGTCCAGTGAAACAGGACAGAGATTGCTGCAAGCTGAGAGCAAAGCGAACAATCTAAATATGCAAAACAAGAGTCCGTGGAGTCTCGGATGCAAGTCTCAAAACACGGGATAGCCAGATATCTCTAGTCTATTGCCACGGGGTGCCTCTATGATGGGGAGAGCACCACACCACACTTATAAATAGCCCCTTAAGTCCCACTCGATTGCGAGTATTGGAACACAAACAGGGAAACACCAGGGTGGCCCCTTTTTGTCAAAGTCTAATTCAAGATACGAGTATTGTGATCATGACAAGGGCTTGCCAAGGCAGGCCTCCATCCACAGACATCCGTTTCAGGATATTTGCCCCTCATCAGTGTGGAGTAGGGTTCTGGCTAGTTGGGGCAATAACAAATCGACCAACAAAACAGAGTAATCACTGAACTCAAGGAGAACAGTGAAAAAAAAACTCCAATGAATTACTCAATCAAGAGTCTCCACTGCCTTTGCAAGCCCTTGTCATGATCACAATACTCGTACCTTGAGTTAGACATTGACAAAAAGGGGCCACCCTGGTATTTCCCTGTTTGTGTTCCAATACTCGCAACCAAGTGGGACTTAAGGAGCTATTTATCAGGGTGGTGTAGTGCTCTCCCCATCATGGAGGCACCCCGTGGCAATAGGCTAGAGATATCTGGCTATCCCGTGTTTTGAGACTCGCAATCGAGTCTCCACGGACTCCTTGTTTTGCATATTTAATTTTTTTGGGGCATCAGTGGAGACTCTTGATTGAGTACTTTATTGGAGTTTTTTTTCACTGTTCTCCTTGAGTTCAGTGATTACTGTGTTTTGTTGGTCAAAGCGAACAATCACAAACTTTTCATGTGCTTCTATGACATAAATTGTTTTTGCAGATTACAGGTACACTTCATTGTTTCAGCATACAGACACATTTTGATAACTCAATTGCTTATAATTTTAAGACAATAGTTTGGGGAAGGCAAGGTTGGTTGGGTGAACTTCTTAGAGAAGAACTTGGCTCCACAGTGCCCTGACCTCAATACCATCCAGCATCTCTGAGACGAATGGAGATTGTAAGACGGGCACTCTCATCCAGCATCACTAATCCATGCCCATAGACTTCCAATAGAATCCCCTGAAAGCTCCTGCAGGTGTAGTGTGCAGGTGTCCCGGGACTTGTTATATAGTGCATATAGCTGATGAAAAAGATAAGTAATGGTGTTTGGAATGCAATTATAAAAAAACCCCTAAAATAATCGTAACAACCCGAAGGCCTAAGTCTATGTGGTGCCGCTTGTTCACAGTGCATTTTGTCCCACAAAAAACATTGTGTCATTCTGTTTCAGAAAATCTTATTCTGTGGGACAAAATAATAATTCTGTGCAACAAAATGTCATTCTGTGTGACAAAATAATTCTGTCACAAAACTAAAGGACCGTACATGAGTTACACTTAGGGATCTCGTGTACTGTAGCCTGACATTGTGTGACATTATGGCTGTTGTAGTTGTGGAGCGCCTCCTGTGTTTTATGCAATGTAGTTTCATGGCGGGACACCAGACTGGCTGCCACACTATATCATCTTGCTTACCATAGCAGGGGCATAGTAAGAGGCTCAGATGAGCCATATCTTTTACCCAATATTGTATTGTACCCTGCTGATGTGTGATCATTGGGCATTAGTGGGCTAACACTGCACTGTGTGTCTTTGTATGGACGGCTGTGCACTGATACAGGACATTATGAGTGATATTGCACCTTAATCAAACTACACAGATGCACTTTATCTGAATGTATTTTGTAAATACCTATAAAAAACGCTGATCTTCTCAATTATCACAAAATGAATACATTTTATTATTAAAAGCGAATTATGACAATTTATATGAAACAATGAACCACGACTGAAAAGAATGTTTAAAAAAGGCAAACATACAAAAGGGGGCTGCTACAGATGGACAATGAGAAGGGTGAACTAAGCTGCAAGTAAGTCATGGATCAGAAAAAAAGCAAAGTGCTATAGATAAGGTATGTGAAACCTTATAGTACACACAGAGGTCCCTAAGGAGAGAACCATAAACAAATACAGTGGTACCTTGGTTTAAGAGTAACTTAGTTTAAGAGCGTTTTGGTTTAAGAGCTCACAGTTTTTTTAGAATTGTGACTTGGTTTAAGAGCTCCCTGTAGTGGGTGGGAGGGGAGTGGGGGAGGGGCGTGGTCTGCATAGCGGAGTACAGCACTGTACTCTGACCCAGAAAGTCTCACCCTCACCTTCCAAATCATAGCAGATCCACTTCAGGCTGGGGCTTACATCAGGGGACAGGACTGTGGAGGTAATCTATGCATAGCTGTAACCCCTCTCTCCCCAGACAGAGAGCGCTGCATGTATGTGCCCACATCTGCCCTGCTCATTGCCTCATGCTCCCTGCAGTCTCTGTCAGCCATTGTGTTTCCCATTCTCCCTATTATGGGGATCTGCGGCTCCATCCTGTATCCACAAACTGCTGCTGTGTTATCAGGTTTATGCAGTTACTATACATTATTCACCACATGCTGATTGCTTTACTGTACAGTAACTTATAATATCACATATTCTGCTGTTTCTCATTGTTTGTTTCATCTGTTTTACATGTTATTCAGAATAATAAATCATTATTTTTGGGGTGTGGAACCAATTGTCTGCATTTCAGTGATTTCTTATGGGAAGTTTTGTTTTGGTTTAGGAGTGGATTTGGATTACAAGCGCTGTCCTGGAACGAATTATGCTCGTAATCCAAGGCACCACTGTATAGTGAAAATGAATAATTTTACCTAAGTGGTAAATAGTAGAACCGTCCACTGGCAGCCCCCCACCCTGACGCACGTTTCGGCAATGCCTTTTTTGAGGGGTACTGAACTGCTGGAGGGGCCCTGATATAAATTCCCATATAACTATGAGGGCGACCAATCCCGCTCCTGCTTTACAGGTGTAACACATAATTACACCAGGGAAATTAAAGCGCCGTGCAATGTCCACGTCACCCGACTTCCGGGACCGGCACCCACCAACTGAATTTGAAACTAAATTGGCCCGGTCCTTAAGGGGTTAAAGTGCCTACTTACGTGCAAAGTGTGAACTTCTGTCACCTGTTAGCAACAGATCATCTGACAATGTGGTGACATTTTTTTCACTAATTGCCACTGTCAATGGGAACTGACCCAATACTTCGCCCTTACCTTCCACCACAACCGGCAATTACTGCACGCAGAGCTAAGAGTCTTCGGGACATCCTCATCAAGAGTGAACTTGGAGAGTTCTGTTTACTATATTATAGAGAAGATGCATGGTTTTCTCTATGAATTGATTATTTATTTCTCATTTATGTATTCAAGTGAGCACATGCACTTTAAAGATATCTGCACATAAGGTCCTTAGTTTACAACATGGGGATGGTATCATATAGTAAACAGGGCTCTGATTGGATGTTGTGGTTGGGGCTACGGTGGGAGAGATAGGTATATTTTGATATATCTCCGTTGTCATGGTTTACCCCTATTGGGCTTTCAAGTGTTTTTAAATTGTATGTCCATTTGCAATGTGTTTTTGATGTAGATAATAATAAAGGTGTTATTAATCTTTCATATATCTGTGTGGGTGCGCCAGTTATTGTTTCTCTGTCTTCTGGTATAATGTACATAATTTTACATCCTTATTTTCAAGGATGCGTGTCGGTGTTTGCGAACATCCGCCCTCTGTTGTGCGGGTGTTCACACGCATGCACGACACTGGTTTACACAGTCACTGTTTACGAGCAGAATTATCATTATGTATTTTTCACAGATGTTCAGCGACGGGTTGCCCCCCCCTTTTTTATTTCTATTTGACAGACATGAATTCATTACAGTGTTTGATACTTGTATGTTTATTCATTATTTTTTCCCCTTTTTTATATATACATATATTTTAGTATTTATTATTGGAGAACATTACTTTTGATATTCACTAGATGACAGTAACAGTTTACATTATGCTCTCACCATAAATTTACTTTTATTCACCAGTTGGCAGCAACATCTTGATGCTGAAATGTCTGGTAATTTTTCATTTGTCCACTTGATGGCAGCATTGGCTCATTGCAAAAACAAGGAAAAAATAGAAAAAGATACAGCTCACCAATGAATCTAGAAGCAGCAGCGACAGGTAAAGTGCAGGGTTGGGTGCTCGAACTCCAGGGCGTTGGCCAGGCGCCGTAGGCTTGGTTTTCAGCAATAGGAGAAGGGGGAGTTTTGAAGTCGGCACTCCTGGACGTAGTAGGTTAAAATATAACTTTTATTCGTGCATTAAAATCCCATGGTGGGCATAACAGGACCTACGCGTTTCGCGCTACTGCGCTTGATCATGGTCTCAAGAGAAGTGAATGAAGGACGAATAAAAACAGGTGACCAACCAATGAAAAAAGGGGAGATCCCTACGTCATGGATCATGTGCTGAGACAGCACAAGTGTTGCATAAACAGATACTCCTGCTCAATAATTGTGTGTGGATGTCAGTAACCAAACATCATGTATGGCAAGAGTGAGCAACAAATTAAAGTTAAACATGATATAGCAGAATAAGCTTACTATGCAGTATGCAAAAGTTGTGTATTAATGCAAAAAGTGCAAAATGTGTATGTCAATGATAATGATAAAGCAAGTCATTTTTAAAATTTAAACCATATGGATGCCGTGTATTTAGGCGATATATCATTTCTGCCTCTTTATGTAAAACTTGTTTCTGCCAGTCTCCTCCTCTTTGCGGTTTTTTGATTCTTATAATAGCATATGTTATAAAGGTGCTGACATCTCCCTCATGTATTTCTATGAAGTGTTTTGCAGCTCCTGAAACATTGACTCTATTCTGTTTTTTGATACTAGTGAGGCGTTCACTCACTCGTTGTTTGAATTTTCTTATAGTGCAGCCAACGTAGGATAGGTTGCAGATTGTGCACTCGATCATGTAAATGACATGATCGGTGTTGCAGTTCATGAAATCTTTAATTACATAAGTTCTGGCTCCATTGCTGTTGCAAAAGGTTTTTTTGTTGTTCGGGATAAATCTGCAAGCTGGACATCGACTATCCCCACATTTGTGACAGCCTGGAAATTTGCAACCTGTATAAGAAGACTCTGGATATAGCATGCTGGGTGTCAAAAGATCTCCCAAAGACTTGCCCCTGCGTGGCACACATCTGAGCCCCAGATCAAGGATCTCAGCGAGGATTGCATCTTGACGCAGGATGGGGAGATTTTTATGAAGAATGTCCATGATTAGTTTATACTCCGGTGAGTATGTTGTGGAGAATGTTAACTGGGAGAATGTAGATTGTTCACATGATGCGTTCGTGGTTCTGGACAGTAATGTATCACGATTTTTCCTAGATACAATTTTATGGGCTCTACTGATGTTTTGCTTGCTGTAACCTCTTCTGAGCAAGCGGGATGAGGATTCCTTACACTGGGATTCAAAAACCGCATTGTCGGAGCATATGCGTTTGATGTGTGTGAATTCTCCTACAGGGATAGCTTGTATTGTGTGTAGGGGATGTTCACTAGTGGCATGAAGGATGGTGTTCCCTGCTGTAGTTTTGCGAAAGACAGAAGTGGTAATTTTATGGAAATTTGATACTTGTAATTTAATGTCCAAAAAGGCAATTTCATTTTTGTGGCAAGACTACTTACAGTTAAAAGACATTTTTTTCACTCCTGTGTAGAACCCTCACCCATCCTTACAAGTAGTAACGATACTACAGATAATGAATTTGTGGAGTTACTCTTCCAGGACCAAACAAATTTACTCCAACTTATAGATTTGGGTATAGATGGCACAACTGAGAATCAACAGTTAATACACAGTGTAACATCCACCGTATCTAATCCCTCCTTTTACCCTTTCAAATCTCGGGTGGAGGCTTTGGATCATTTCCAGTTTGCCATGGAGCGGGATCTCAGGAAACTGTCAGAAAATTTAGGGCCCATTTACAACAACATCACAAAACGTGAAAAAAAGGAATTACAGGACAACAAAAATTTAATCATTAAAATGGCCGATAAAGGCGGAAAAATCGTATTACTTGATCGCAAAACATATTGTGATAGTGCCTATGACATTCTAAATGATATTACTACTTATCGCAGATTACAGTCAGATCCCACTCATATCTTTAGAGAAACCCTAACCAACATTGTCCAGGAGGGCATAGCATTGGGAATCATGGAGGAGAAACAACTTACCTTCTTTGTCCCTGCTTCCCCTACTTTACCCATTTTTTATGGGTTACCCAAAATTCATAAGGGAGTCAACCCCCCTCCTTTACGTCCTATCATTTCGGGAGTTGGCTCCCTTAATGAAAGGGTATGTGCCTGGCTGGACAAACTACTTCAACCCTTGGTGGTGAGAGTACCGGGGTACTTGAAGGACTCCAGCTCAGTTTTAAACATTTTTAAGGATTTTTGTTGGAGTCCCTCCTTCTCCTGGTTAAGTTGTGATGTGACGGCTCTGTACTCGTCTATACCTCACAATTTAGCGATTGCAGCCCTGTCACATCACTTGTACAAGTACAGTAAATACAGTCACGAACTTAAAGAGTACATTATTGACCTAACCACTTATTTACTCAAACACAATTATTTTACTTTCAACAATGAGTTCTTTTTGCAAACAAGAGGAGCCCCGATGGGGGCTAGATTCTCCCCTACCCTAGCAGGCCTATACATGGCTTGGTGGGAAGAGCAGTTCATCTTTAATCCCAGCAATCCATTTTTCCACAATATAAAGTGGTATGGACGTTTTATCGATGATCTGCTACTAGTCTGGGATGGAGGAGAAGAAGAGGTCAACAATTTCATTAAATATATAAATAACAACACACTCAATCTCTCCTTCACCCACTTTCTCCACAAAAATGAAATTGCCTTTTTGGACATTAAATTACAAGTATCAAATTTCAATAAAATTACCACTTCTGTCTTTCGCAAAACTACAGCAGGGAACACCATCCTTCATGCCACTAGTGAACATCCCCTACACACAATACAAGCTATCCCTGTAGGAGAATTCACACACATCAAACGCATATGCTCCGACAATGCGGTTTTTGAATCCCAGTGTAAGGAATCCTCATCCCGCTTGCTCAGAAGAGGTTACAGCAAGCAAAACATCAGTAGAGCCCATAAAATTGTATCTAGGAAAAATCGTGATACATTACTGTCCAGAACCACGAACGCATCATGTGAACAATCTACATTCTCCCAGTTAACATTCTCCACAACATACTCACCGGAGTATAAACTAATCACGGACATTCTTCATAAAAATCTCCCCATCCTGCGTCAAGATGCAATCCTCGCTGAGATCCTTGATCTGGGGCTCAGATGTGTGCCACGCAGGGGCAAGTCTTTGGGAGATCTTTTGTCACCCAGCATGCTATATCCAGAGTCTTCTTATACAGGTTGCAAATTTCCAGGCTGTCACAAATGTGGGGATAGTCGATGTCCAGCTTGCAGATTTATCCCGAACAACAAAAAAACTTTTGCAACAGCAATGGAGCCAGAACTTATGTAATTAAAGATTTCATGAACTGCAACACCGATCATGTCATTTACATGATCGAGTGCACAATCTGCAACCTATCCTACGTTGGCTGCGCTATAAGAAAATTCAAACAACGAGTGAGTGAACACCTCACTAGTATCAAAAAACAGAATAGAGTCAATGTTTCAGGAGCTGCAAAACACTTCATAGAAATACATGAGGGAGATGTCAGCTCCTTTATAACATATGCTATTATAAGAATCAAAAAACCGCCAAGAGGAGGAGACTGGCAGAAACAAGTTTTACATAAAGAGGCAGAAATGATATATCGCCTAAATACACGGCATCCATATGGTTTAAATTTTAAAAATGACTTGCTTTATCATTATCATTGACATACACATTTTGCACTTTTTGCATTAATACACAACTTTTGCATACTGCATAGTAAGCTTATTCTGCTATATCATGTTTAACTTTAATTTGTTGCTCACTCTTGCCATACATGATGTTTGGTTACTGACATCCACACACAATTATTGAGCAGGAGTATCTGTTTATGCAACACTTGTGCTGTCTCAGCACATGATCCATGACGTAGGGATCTCCCCTTTTTTCATTGGTTGGTCACCTGTTTTTATTCGTCCTTCATTCACTTCTCTTGAGACCATGATTAAGCGCAGTAGCGCGAAACGCGTAGGTCCTGTTATGCCCACCATGGGATTTTAATGCACGAATAAAAGTTATATTTTAACCTACTACGTCCAGGAGTGCCGACTTCAAAACTCCCCCTTCTCCTATTGCTGAAAACCAAGCATTGGCTCATTGTTGATATTGATAGTCCCAGTTCACTTGCATTATTTGTCCCTAACCAGTAGATGGCAGCGGTTCATTTATTCCTCTTTATTTTCTCTATTGTGATGTGCATGTGCACGTCCGCTTCACCATGACGCAGTGGCGGTGCACATCACGTGAACAGCCGTTGTGGCGGCATAATGTCACGGCACCTCCATTGGTGGGTGCCGAACCCGGAAGTCGGGTGACGTGGACATTGCACGGCGCTTTCATTGTCCATCTGTAGCAGCCCCCTCTTGTATGTTTGCTGTTTTTAAACATTCTTTTCAGCCTTTTCTCTGACTGCTTTGTCCATCAGTGGGTCCAGTTTTAAATCATTTTTTATTTTTGCATCTTCTGTATTTGTCTGTAATTATTGTCTTGTTTTTTCTATTTTAGATTTTGATGCACAATATCTTAGCTGTGTGTAGGAAACCACCCCTCCTTCCCGATTGGTTTCTTTTTTTGTTCAGCCACTGGAGGACTCTATAGTTAATTGCTACATCTGGTTTATCTTATCACCTAACGGAATATCTTAACTTGGATCATTACATTTTGCTTAATCTGGGCTCATTCTGCATGCTCTCGCTTCAATAGATGATGGACATATGTCCCCCTTTTTGATGTTAACCCTTCTTATCATGTATTGTGGGCATGCCTGTCGTGGCGGTTACCCCTCGTTGAACATCCTGACCTTCATCATGTTTTTACACTTTTTGGACCACTTTTTGATTATTATATATGATTAATCATGTTTACATGCTTACACTGTTTTGGTCATAATAGAGATTGTATTCTTTATATTCATGTTTCTTTTCATGATTATACATATATATCTTTTTGGGCACATGTATTTATTATTTATATTATAGTTTTTTGCAATTCATTTTTTCGGCATTCACTCACTTCAGCAGCTGCGCACGTGTGTTGCACTGCACTTTTACACTTAAAGCGACTCTGTAACCACTCCCCCCCCCCCCAACTACTTATACCTTCTTGTAGCTGCAGAGCAGTTCTTTCAGACGGTATTTTTGTCCACTCTAGTTCTTTTCTGAGGCCGAAAATAAGACTTTAGTTGAGGTAAAGCCGTGCCCTAGAGGCGTGGCCTAGAGCGCCCGTGCCCAAGGCCAGTGCTGCCTTTGTGGTGGGGTTTTCATTTTCCCTCTGCCTCCCGTACCGCCCTCTGTCCCCCGCACAGTTCTCTGTGTAATTGCGCCTGCGCCACCTCCTGACCCCCCCGGTGCCGATGCAATGATGTAGTGCCGTCCCGGTCCCGTGTTCCTGAGGCTTACGGCCTTTCCCGCCTCTCCTGCCTGTCACGCCCCCCCCCCCTCTCCCGACATACCATGGTGCCTCCACTCCAGGATCCAGAAATCAGCTGTCCAGGCGTAGTGATGGGATCGGCTTTCTCCCACTATCCTAGTGCGTCATTGCGCCTGCGTGGGATCGTAATGCACAGACGATCCTGCGCAGACGCAATGACGCACCAGGATAGTGGGAGAAAGCCGATCGCGTCACTGCGCCTGCGCAGCTGACTCCTGAATCCTGGAGCGGAGGCACCATGGTATGCTGGGAGAGGGGGCGTGAGCAGCAGGAATATAGGGCGGGGACGGCGCTATATCATTGCATCATTGCCAGGGGGATCAGGAGGTGGCGCAGGCGCAATTACACATAGGACTGTGCGGCGGACAGAGGGCGGTACGAGAGGTAGGGGGGGACTAAACACATCCAAAAAGGAGGCGCTGGCCTTGGGCATGAGCGCTCTAGGCCACGGCTGCACCTCAACTAAAGTCTTATTTTCGCCCTCAGGAAAGAACAAGCGTGGACAAATATACCATCTGAAAAAACTCCTCTGCAGCTACAAGAAGTTATAAGTAGTTGAAGAGGAGGAGATGGAGAAAGTGGAGTCGCTTTAATGATACCTCCTTATATAGATACTGGAATATGTAAAATAAGAACCTGTGGAGCCTCATTATAGAGTTTCAAAACACAGAACTAGCCAGATATCTCTCCTGTAAAGAAACCACCATATTAAGTGGCCCGGTAATTCAATGTAATGACAAGGGAAAAACTAAGACCAGGTATCATCCACATACAGCTGTTTCAGGGTTTTGCCCCTCAACAGTGTGGAGCAAGATTCCAGCTAGGTGTGAGCAATCGCTAGTAGAGTCATAAGATAAACAGATCGCTGATCTCAGGGAGACTAGCCAACCGATAACACGGCTGGCTGTTAGTGAAAGCACTCATTTCAGTGAAATCCTTGGTGCATTGCCCCCTGGGAAACATGAATATGCAAAACAAGAGCCTGTGGAGCCTCATTGAAGAGTCTCAAAACACAGGACTAGCCAGATATCCCTCCGGGAAGGACCCAGACAAGAGGTGTTATTGGCAGTGTAATCGTTTGGCTGGTCTCCCTGAGATCAGTGATCTGTTTCTCTTATGGCTTTACGAGGCATTTCTCCCACCTAGCCAGTATCCTGCTCCATACTAAAGAGGGGCAACACCCTGAAACAGCTGTATGTGGATGGATATCTGGCCTTGGATTTTTCCTTGTCATTACATTGACTTATAGGCTCACTTAATATGGTGGTTTTCTTACAGGAGGGATATCTGGCTAGTTCTGTGTTTTGAGACTCTTCAATGAGGCTTTACAGGCTCTTCTTTTGCAGATTCATGTTTCCAAGGGGACAATGCACTGAGAATTTCACTGCATTGATAGCTTTCACTAGCAGCCAACAGTGTTATCGTTTGGCTGGTATCCCTGAGATCAGCGATCTGTTTCTCTTACGGCTCTACTAGGCATTGCTCCTACCTAACCAGAATTCTGCTCATCATTGATGAGAGGAACCATTCTGAAACAGCTGTATGTGGAAGGATACCTGGCCTTGGTTTTTCCCTTGTCGTTATATTGATTTATAGGGCCACTTAACGTGGTGGTTTTCTCACGGGAGGCACTCCTTGGCTGGTTCCTTCCCGGAGGGATATCTGGCTAGTCCTGTGTTCTGAGACTCTTCACTGAGGCTCCACAGGCTCTTCTATTTTATTATTATTTATTTATTTATTTATAAAGCGCACTTAATTCCAGAGCGCTATACAGGCGACAGGGGTAACAAACAAGAACATTACAAGATCAAAACACATAACATGAAGGCAGATGGCAGACTGATACATGGGGAAGAGGACCCTGCCCGCAAGGGCTTACAATCTATAAGGTAATGGGAGAGAAACAGGAGGTAAAGTGCAGCCATTCAAGTGTGATGCAGAGTTATTGTAGGTTGTAGCCTTGTTTAAAGAGATGGGTTTTCAGGTTGCTTTTGAAGGACTTGATGGTGGATGACAGCCGGATATGTCGGGGTAGCGAGTTCCAGAGTATGGAGGAGGCTCAGGCAAAGTCTTGGAGGCGGTTGTGCGAGGTACGAACAAGGGGGAGCGCAGACGGAGGTCACTGGAGGATGGAAGGTTGTGTGAGGGACGGTAGCGGGATATCAGGTTGGAGATGTACGGAGGGGACAGGTTGTGGACGGCCTTGTACGTCATGGTCAATAATTTAAAGTTAATACGTTGGGCAATGGGGAGCCAGTGGAGGGATTGGCAGAGGGGAGAGGCAGAGGCAAAGCGAGAGGAAACGTGGATTAGTCGGGTGGCAGAGTTAAGGATAGATTGGAGGGGAGTAAGGGAGTTAGATGGAAGGCCAGAGAGGAGGATGTTACAATAGTCCAAGCGCGAAATAATGAGAGCATGTATCAGCAGTTTGGTGGAGTCAGGGGTGAGAAAAGAGCGGATTCTGGAAATGTTTTTGAGGTGAAAGCGGCAGGAGGTAGTCAGGGCCTGAATATGCGGTTTAAAAGACAGGGCCGAATCAAAGGTGACCCCAAGGCAGCGGACTTGGGGGACAGGGGATAGAGTGCAGCCGTTGATAGTAATTGTCAGATTAGACGGCAGGGTAGAGCGGGATGGGGTAAAAATGATAAGTTCTGTTTTGTCCATGTTGAGTTTTAGAAAGTGGGAAGAGAAGAAGGAAGATATGGCCGATAGACACTCTGGAATTCTGGATAGCAAGAGGTGACATCCGGACCGGAGAGGTAGATCTAAGTGTCATCAGCGTAGAGGTGATACCTGAAGCCGTGGGACTCTATGATATGTCCCAGGCCAGAGGTACAGATGGAGAAGAGAAGAGGCCCAAGTAAAGAGCCTTGGGGAACACCAACAGGTGGTGTGAGAATGGGAGACACTAAAAGTGCGGTAAGAGAGGTAAGAGGAGATCAAGGAGAGGGCTGAGCAAGTGACGCCAAGGGATGAGAGAATTTGTAAGAGGAGAGAATGGTCGACTGTGGCTCTATTAGGCATTGCTCCCACCTAGCCAGAATCCTGCTCCACACTGATGAGCGGAACCACCCTGAAATAGCTGTACATGGATGGATACCTGGCCTTGGTTTTTCCTTGTCATTACATTGATTTATAGGGCCACTTAACGCTGTGGTTTTGGTAGTTTCCTCAAGGAGCCACCCTTTGGCTGGTTCTTTCCCGGAGGGATATCTGGCTAATTCTGTGTTTTGATACTCTTCAATGAGGCTCCACAGGCTCTTCATTTGCATATTCATGTTTCCCAGGGGGCAATGCAATGAGGATTTCTCTGCATTAAGCGCTTTCACTAGCAGCTGGCAGTGTTATCGTTTGGCTCGTCTCCCTGAGGTCAGCCATTTGTTTCTCTTATGGCTCTACTAGGCATTGCTCCTACCTAGCCAGAATTCTGCTCCATATTTCTAAGGGGCAAAACTCTGAAACAGCTGTATGTGGATGGATACCTGGCTTTGGTCTATTCTCTTGTCATTTCATTGATTTATAGGGCCACTTACATGATAGTTTCCTTACAGGAGCCACCTCTCGGCTGTGCTTTTCCTGGAGGGATATCTGAGTAGTCCTTTGTTTTGAGACTCTTCAATGAGGCTTCACAGGCTCTTCTTTTTCATATTTATGTTTCCCAGGGGGCAATGCACTGAGGATTTCACTGCATTGAGCGCTTTCACTAGGAGCTGACAGTGTTATCGTTTGGCTGGTCTCCCTGAAATCAGCGAACTGTTTCTCTTATGGCTCTACTAGGCATTTCTCCCACCTAGACAGAATTCTGCTCCACACTAATGAGAAGCAACACTCTAAAAACAGCTGCATGTAGATGGATAACTTGCCTTGGATTTTCCCTTGTCATTGCGTTCACTTATAGGGCCCCTTAATAAGTTGTTTTGCACGGTTTCTTTGTAGGAAGGATTGTTGGCTAGTCTTGTTTTTTGAGACTTTTTAATGAGGCTCCACAGGCTCTTTATTTGCATATTCATGTTTCCCAGGGGGTAATTTTGATTGAAAATATCTTTATTACAATCAGTCGTCGTCAAGCATACATAAACTGCGACGCAGCGCAGCCCAATAAATAAGACAATACATAATCAGCGCAATGGTACAACGTACCGCACAGGCTCCCTACGCTATACATCATACCACCCGCTACACTAACATTCCTGCATACCTTAACAATCCTATAACAACAAACAATAAAGCAATAAAGACAAGTGATGGGGTAAGGGGGGTGGGAAAGAGGGGGTAGGGAGGGGAAATCACAGGCCCAAAGCTTTATCGAAGGACAACACAACACAAGGGGAGAGGGGGAAGGAGAGGGGTATCAATCCTCTTCTTCCTGGTCTGATCTGTCCCTGATGGAATAGTCTCTGAGCAGGCTGTGGACCAGCCTGCGGCAGTCCAGAAAAGACATCCTCTCCTTCTTCAAAATGAGGCGGTTCTTGGCAAGCCATAAAGCGCCAGGCCTCCCGAGTTGCCTCATTGCTGAAATTCCCAGGGAACAGGCCGTACAGCCCCGTGCACACTATCACTGAGTTCAAGTTCCAAGGTTTCCAACAGGCCCTGGGCAAACGGACACTGCCAAAAGAGGTGCAAAGATGTTTCCTCCACGAAGGGGCACCGTGGGGCAGTACTGCGTGTTGCACAGGTTGTGGGCATGAATGACTTCAAAGGCAGTCCCCCCTGAATGGCCATCCAAGACAAGTCCTTGTGCCCATTGGTCAACTTTGCCGAAGCCACATTAGTCCAAACAGTCTCTGCGGTGGCCGCAGTGAGCCCTGGAACGAGCTCCATAGTGTCCTGTGCTCTGATGAGCTTGTGGACAGTTTTTGGCTTCCACAAGTCGGACTTGAGTCCCTCCAGCTGGTGTTCCCTCACAAACCTGACGACATCTCCATAGAACCAGGGAGTGTGCCAGTTGTAAGGGATAGAGCTGTCCCACTTGTCCCAGCTCAGACCCCTCGAGAGGGGGAGGAGGAACAGGCAAGACATGGACCTGCCCGCAGAGCCTTTCTTCTGCCGTCCTCCGTCCTCCGCACACAGACACACCAAGGTAGGGATATCCAGAACACCTTTTCCGCCCTTGCGGGGTTTCTTGTACATAACGGAACACTTCACTCTGTCCATTTTGGAGCCCCAGATGAAATGAAACACGGTCCTGGTGATGGCCCTGCAGACAGTGGCAAGAGGGGGCCAGGCCTGTACGGTGTATTGGAGCACAGGCAGAACTTCGTTTCTCAGGACTAGTGTTTTACCCTCAATGGTGCGGTGTCTGAGGCTCCACAGCCCGATCTTCATGTTGATCTTAGCCAATCGCTCTTCCCAGGACTTGAGGGCCGCGCCTTCCTTTCTGAACCAGACTTCAAGGATCTTGATGAAGTCCGGTTTGATGGTAAACGGGAAGGGGGCGGAGGAAGCCAGGTGCCACTCCCCGAAGAGCATAGCCTCCGACTTCCCGCAGTTGACCTTTGCCCCTGAAGCCTTTCCGAACTTCTCGCAAGTCTGGACGAGTGCTGTCGCCGAACGCTGGTCAGCGCAGAAGGCAGTCACGTCGTCCATGTACAGCGAGCACTTGACCTCGTGTCGATCGGGTCCAGGTACGGTGATCCCTATGATCTCTCCATTCTGCCGTATAGCCTCCACGAAGGATTTTATAACACAAACAAAAAGGAGAGGTGAAAGAGGACAGCCTTGTCTGACCCCCGAAAGAACAGGAAAGGGGTCAGTCTTCCAGCCGTTCACCAGTACCCTGCTGAAAATATCGAAATACATAACATTAACAAAACTGCAAAACATATCACCAAGTCCTAACCTACGCAGTGCCCTGCTCATGAACTCGTGAGAGACCCGGTCGAAAGCCTTCTCCTGATCAAGGCTGACCAGGGCAGCGTGTGCACGGCGGCTTTGGATGTAATGGACCGTGTCCCTCACTAGGGCGAGTCTGTCTGCGATCCTGCGGCCGGGAATGCCACAGGTCTGGTCCAGATGGATGACCTGATCGATGACCTTCTTCAGCTGGTTGGCCAGCACCTTGGCGAGGATCTTGTAGTCCACGTTCAAGAGAGAGATGGGATGCCAATTTTTCAAGTCACATCTCTCCCCCTTCTGCTTATACAAGATTGTGATCATGCCCTCCCTCAACGACGGAGGCATTCTGCCCTCCACCACCATCTCCTTGTACAGCTTCAACAGGTCCGGGCAAATGAGTTCCCCCAGCGCTACAAAGAGCTCCGCTGGGAGACCATCACTGCCCGGGGTCCTTCCAGGCCTAAAGGATTTAGCGGCAGAGAGCAGCTCCCCCACCATCAAGGGGGCGTCCATGGCCGACGCACCTGCGAGATCAACAATGTTAGTGATACCTGACAGGAACCGCTTCAGGGTCCGTGGTCTTCGGGGCGTAGAGGTTGCTGTAGAAGTTGGTAACAACCCCCATCACGTCCTCTTTGCCCTTCCGCAAACTTCCGGTCTCGTCTCTCAGCTCAGTCAGGGGCGTGTGGCCGGCATGGAGTTTCCTGAAAAAGAACGAGTTACATTTCTCACCCTTCTCCAGGTTCTCCACCTTGGAACGGAAGACGATTCGTTTTGATTCTTACTCAACGTGCCTTTGCAAGCTCTTTTTGGTCTCCTACAGCTCCTCCTTTACGTCCCAGCCACCCCGGAGAAGGTCTTGCAGTGACCGCAGCTCGTGCTGCAGCCTCCTGAAGTCCCTCTTTCTTCCACACGCCTGTTGACCACTCTTGGCCCAAAAGAAACTGCGAAATTCAACCTTAACAAATTCCCACCAATCACTAACACGATCAAACATACATTTCTCGTTGCGCCATATGATGTAGGCCTCTCTAAGCTCCTCCAGAACCTCCTCCTGAGCCAGCCGAGCACAATTAAGCTTCCAAGAGCCTGGGCCAGATGGGAAACCATGGCCCAGAACCCCTTGAAACAGAATGGCCCTGTGGTCAGAGAAGAAGCAGGGATCCATAGAGTGCCTAGTCTGCTTGACTGCTCGAGAGGTAAACACAAAGTCAATCCGAGAACGGAGGGAAACATCGGGGCGGCTCCATGTATAATTAACAGAGCCGTTCCGGATGGACCCAACAACGTCCTGAAAGGATGCTTTGGTCACCATCTTGATGAGCAGTTTGGATGTGACATCCAACTTGGCAGATGTCCCAGAACTGCGTCCATCCGCTTCAATGGGGCAGTTGAAGTCCCCACCCAACACTACAACCCTGGTGGTTGCGAGCTGGGCCCGCGGGGCCTGGAATAGTTCCAGACACGCACCCTTCTCAGGAGAGGCATACACATTGATGAGCCTTGCGGGCTCCCCCGCCCAAGAGCCGTCTGCAATAAGCAATCTGCCACAGACAAGCTCCTGAACAGAATCAAGTGTAAAGTTGCCTCCCCTGATCAGAATGGCGACCCCTGCGGACTTACAGTCGCCCCTGCCGGACCAGTAGGAGGGACCGTGGGACCACTGCCTGGCCAGATGGTTGTAAGACCTAGAAGAAGACAGGGCACATTCCTGCAAAATATACACATCACACAACTGAGCATTTAAAAACAAAAGAACTGTCTGGAACCTAGACCTATCTCTAATACTCCAAACATTTAAGCTAAAGATGGAAAGATTAGCCATGGGAATAAAAAGGAAAGGTAAGTCACAGACTTATACATCACCTTCCGGTCAGGCGGATCCTCTTCTTCGGTGCCCGCCGGCCCTACCCATTTCCGTATGCACTCCTCCAGTGCCTCTTTCAGATGTGCATTCTCCGGGACGTCGTGGAAGTCAAAGGCTTCCGTTTCGTCGACCAGATTCTCCGCCACCTGATCCATGTTGCTATCCTCCGGGAGGTCGTCTTCGCAGACCTCGATGATCTTTTTCTTGGTGGCTTCAGCCGACGGGCTGTCCATTCCTTTCCTCTTTCTGTCGGGAACCACTGGGGGGGGGGGGGGAAGAGGGGGATAATCCTCCATGGAGGGAACCACGGCAGCGGGAGGAAAGGTTAGTGCTGCCGGGTTAGGGGAGTGGGGTGGGAGGGGGGACAGGGGACCCGCTGAGGCAATGGGATAGGGGAGGGATTCCTCAGTGGGGGTGGGTGGGGAGGGGGAAGGGGCAGGGGCAGGGGGGGAAGGAGGGGAGGGGGAAGGGGTAGGGAGGGCAGGGGTGGGGGGAGTATTAGGGGCCGTTGTCCTCTTACCCTCCTTCTTCTCCTTTTCCCTGGGCTTCTTTGCTGCTTGGGCCGCGGCTGGTTGTACGCTGGCGGGGGCTTTTGCTGCGACAGATGCCCACGTTCGCTCTCTCTTCGTGCAGTCCTTGTAGCTGTGACCCACTAACCCACAGAGGTTGCAGGTCTTAGCTTTCGGGCAGTCCTTTATTCAGTGTCCTGTCACACGGCAGACCCTGCAGGCTTCGCTGGTACAGTCCTTCACCTGATGACCCTTTCCGCTGCATCTCCGGCAGATCTGCAGCATGTCCGGGTAGTAGATGAGTCCTGGGGCATCGCCTAAAGAGAAAACCTGTGGCAGGTGGTGGAACCCATCCTCCGAGCTCTGGTCCTTGTTGAGCTTCACGATGACGGACCACTTGCCGGTCCAGAAACCGAGCCTGCTCATGATCTTTGTTGGCTCTTTCACCACGGTGCAGTGCCTCCTCAAAAATGTGGCGATGTCCTTTCCTGGGATATAGGGGTTCGGTTTTGAGACAGTCACTCGTCTCTCTTCCCTTTAAATGAGGCAGTTGCCCACAATCTTCGAGAAGGGAGATTCTGGCCTCGCTGCTTTCACCGCATCCCAGTACCTTCTACAGATGTTGTAGGAGGCAAAGGTGATGTAGAAGATCCCTGTGAAGAATGAGATGCTGAGGATTTCGGCCATGGAGAATCCCTGATCAAGCACCATCTTCTTGGCGAACACGTCTTCCCACATGTCCAGCTCTCTTCCCTCCACCTTCTTCAACTTCATGGCCACCGTCGTTCGCATCCAGGGCCTCAGGGCTGGGGCATCTGGACCGGCAGTCGGGTTGATCTTCGGCTGAGAGGTGGTGGCAGAGAAAGATGGTTCCTGGGTCCGGGCCTCCTGGCTCTTCCCCGCATCCTTCTGGGCAGTCGTCTTGGCAGTAGTCTTCTTGCTGGTTGAGGCCATGCCGTCTTCCAGCAGGCTTGGTCTTCTTCTTGCAGGGAGCTCTTTCCCGAAGGGGGCAGAGCTATGCAAATCCTCCTCGAAGAGGGCGGGGAGATGCAGATCTTCCTCGCTGGCTTCTTCGGGGTTCAGCGTCTTCTTCCTCGGGGTTCCGGGGCGTCTTCGTCGATCGTTCGTCGGCAGGCGGGATCAAAGTGGTTCTCCGGTCAAACCGTCGGGCACAAGACAATCGAAAGGGAGAGGAGGGTTCACTCTCGTTCCTGGGGAATAGCCCTACACCCAATAGCTGCAGTGGGCTTAAGACAAATTTAATCGCCGATGCCCAAAGGCCGAGTGCAGGGGGTACCCCAGGACCTGAGCTGTCAAGTCAAGGCAGTTCAGTAAGAACAGATACTACACTTGATCTTAGCCAAAAGGCCGAGAAGCGGGTAATGTCCCAAGTATTTCACCGTATTGAGCGCTTTTACTAGCAGCTGACAGTGTTATCGTTTGGCTGGTCTCCCTGAAATCAGCCATCTGTTTCTCTTATGGCTCTACTAGGCATTGCTCCCACCTAGCCAAAATCCTGCACCATACTAATGAGAGGAACCACCCTGAAATAGCTGTATGTGGATGGATGCCTGGCCTTGGTTTTTCCCTTGTCATTACATTGATTTATAGGGCCACTTAACGTGGTGGTTTTCTCAAGGAGCCAACCTTCGGCTGGTTCCTTCCCAGAGGGATATCTGGCTAATCCTGTGTTTTGAGACTCTTCAATGAGGCTCCACAGGCTCTTCATTTGCATATTCATGTTTCCCAGGGGGCAATGCAATGATGATTTCTCTGCATTAAGCGCTTTCACTAGCAGCTGGCAGTGTTATAGTTTGGCTGGTGTCCCTGAGGTCAGCCATTTGTTTCTCTTATGGCTCTACTAGGCATTGCTCCTTCCTAGCCAGAATCCTGCTCCATATTTATGAGAGGCAAAACCCTGAAACAGCTGTATGTGAATGGATACCTGGCTTTGGTCTATACTCTTGTCATTTCGTTGATTTATAGAGCCACTCAATATGGTGGTTTCCTTACAGGAGCCATCTCTTGGCTGGGCTTTTCCTGGAGGGATATCTGGGTAGTCCTGTGTTTTGAGACTCTTCAATGAGGCTCCAGAAGCTCTTCTTTTGCATATTCATGTTTCCCAAAGGGCAAAGCACCAAGGATATCACTGCATATCGCTTTCACTAGCAGCCGGCAGTATTATCGTTTGGCTGATCTCCCTGAGATCAGCGATCTGTTTCTCTTCTGGCTCTACTAGGCATAGCTCCCTCCTAGCCAGAAACACCTTGAAACAGCTGTATGTGAATTAATACCTGGCTTTGTTTTTTTTTTTTGTCAATATATTAACTTATAGGGCCAGTTAATGTGGTGTTATTAGTGGTTTCCTTACAGAACCCACCCCTTGGCTAGGTCCTTCCCGGAGGGATATCTAGCTAGTCCTTTGTTTTGAGACTTCATAGGCTCTTCCTTTGCACATTCATGTTTCCCATGGGGCAATGCACTGAGGATTTCACTGCATTGAGCACCTTCACTAGCAGATGGCAGTGTTATCGTTTGGCTGGTCTCCCTGAGATCAGCCATCTGTTTCTCTTATGGCTTTTTACTAGGCATTTCTCCCATCTAGTTAGAATCCTGCTCTGCACAGATGAGGGGTAACACTCTTAACCTCTTAATGACATCGGGCGTACACTTACGCCCCCGTTGCCTGGGCTTTAACACAACAGGGCATAAAAGTACGCCCGCGGTTTCCCCGATCGCTGTGTCTTCACACACAGCGATCGGGGAAGATGACCTGCTATAAATCATAGCAGGCCATCTTAGCTTCTCGGCACGGGGGGTGGTTAACACCCCCCGTGCTGACGTTCGCTGCTATTGGCTGATCAATTCAGATCAGCCATTAGCGGCGATCAGCACCTTTCCGGGTCATCGATGACCCGGAAAAAATGGCGGTCGGTGCTGTCCGAGGACGGCACCGACCGCCATTACTGTTCACGGCGATCGGGCAAGTCCCCAAATGTAATAAATACCTGCTCTGGACCCCTCAGCTAGGTAGCTGAGGGGTCCAGAGCAGTTATTTGTACATTACTCACCTGTCCCGGGGTCCTGATCGGCGCCTTCCGGGTTCGCGGCGTCCTGGTCTTCTCTTCGGGTCTTCAGCTCAATGGCGGATTATAATGTAGGCGGTTTGGGCGGCCGCCCGGGGCCCTAGGCTCCGGGGGGGCCCATGCCCTGCCGCCCACATTATAATGCCGCCCGGGAGGCCCCCTCGCCACTACACTCTTGTGACCGCAAGCATTGTTTCGCTTGCGGTCACAAGAGTCTCCGGCTGCCTCCGGCTGATGCGCGGCTGCCGGGGGTGTCCGGTCCTCTCCCCGGCAGCGCGCGCATCACACAGCTCCTAGTACCGCCTGGGGCCCTGTCTTCCGGTACTGGGAGCGCACGTACCGGAAGTCAGGGCCCAGGCAGCACTAGGAGCTGTGTGACGCGCGCGCTGCCGGGGAGAGGACCGTACACCCCCGGCAGCCGCGCATCAGACGGAGAGAGGATCGACGGGGAAACGCAGGGTAGGTGAGTTATATTTTGTTATTTTTGTGTTATTTACTCACTGGGGGGGCATCTATAAAGGGGGGGAAAGGGGGGCCAGCTATAAGGGGGGGAAAGAGGGGGACCATCTATAAGGGAGGGGGGAGAGGGGGACCATCTATAAGGGAGGGGGGAGAGGGGGACCATCTATAAAGGGAGGGGGGGAGAGGGGGACCAGCTATAAGGGGGAGGGAGAGGGGGACCAGCTATAAGGGGGGGAAAGAGGGGGACCATCTATAAGGGAGGGGGGGGAAAGGGGGACTATCTATAAGGGGGGAAAGGAGGACCAGCTATAAGGGGGGAAAGAGGGGGACCATCTATAAGGGGGGGAAAGGAGGACCAGCTATAAGGGGGGGAAAGAGGGGGACCATCTATAAAGGGAGGGGGAGAGGGGGACCATCTATAAGCGAGGGGGGAGAGGGGACCATCTATAAGGGAGGGCGGAGAGGGGGACCATCTATAAAGGGGGGGGGGAGGGGGACCATCTATAAGGGAGGGGGGGAGAGGGGGACCATCTATAAGGGAGGGGGGAGAGGGGGACCATCTATAAGCGAGGGGGGAGAGGGGACCATCTATAAGGGAGGGCGGAGAGGGGGACCATCTATAAAGGGGGGGGGGGAGAGGGGGACCATCTATAAGGGAGGGGGGAGAGGGGGACCATCTATAAGGGAGGGCGGAGAGGGGGACCATCTATAAAGGGGGGGGGGGAGAGGGGGACCATCTATAAGGGAGGGGGGAGAGGGGGACCATCTATAAGGGAGGGGGGAGAGGGGGACCATCTATGAGGGAGGGGGGGAGAGGGGGACCATCTATAAGGGGGAAAAGGAGGACCAGCTATAAGGGGGGAGAGGGAAGAGGGGGACCAGCTATAAGGGGGGAAAGAGGGGGGCCATCTATAAGGGGGGAAAGAGGGGGACCAGCTATAAAGAGGGAAAGAGGGGGACCATCTATAAGGGGGGAAGAGGGGGACCATCTATAAGGGGGGAAAGAGGGGGACCATCTATAAGGGGGGAAAGAGGGGGACCATCTATAGAGGGGGAAAGAGGGGGACCATCTATAAAGGGGGACTATCTCCTATAGGATTAGCACCCTCTTCTCCTGACATCCTCTGTGCTGCTTGGACCTCTCCTATAAGATCAGCACCCTCCTCTCCTGACATCCTCTGTGCTGCTGTGACCTTGGGGGGGGCAACATCAGGGGACCAGGTGAGGTGGCGATATGTTTATTGGGGGCAGTGGAGATGGGGTGGGCAATGCTTACTGGGGGTAGCAGCAAGGGACCAAACATTATGTTTATTGGGGCCAGCAGGGAGGGGAGGCAGGCAGGCAGTGTTTATTGGGGACAGTGGGGGGGGGGGGGCAGTAGCAGATTATAATGTGGGCGAATTGACTGGGGGGGGGGGCCCAGGTTGGGTGGGGGGGCCCAGGTTGGGTGGACAGCCCGGGGCCCAGGGTACATTTAATTCGCCACTGCTTCAGCTTCTTCCGTGCGGTCCCGTCCGGCTTTTTTCGGCTCCAGCGTCGTCTTTTTCCGGATTTTGCGCTCTGCTGCCCTCTAGCGGCTGATATGTGTAATACACTTATCAGCAGCTATAGGGATGTTCAGAATGTAGTAAAAGTTTTTTTTTCTTTTTCCAATTTTTTTTTTCTATTTTCCGCACCCTATCGCCGCTGAGTGTTGATCAGCATTGCACGAAAGTGCGCTGCTAATCAGCAACTCCTCCTTTTTGGCGTTGGGTGTTTTTTTTCTATATCCTACTGTCACGGTCTGCTGATAAGTGCCGCACATAAATGCGGCATTTATCGGCAACACAATTTTTGGCGTAGGTTTTTTTTTTAGATACTTACTGTAAAAAAACACATAAAAAACACTACATTGGGGGCGTGGCTAGACATGGCAGTGTGAAGACGTGTACCCTCTGAGCTCCGTCCAGGCTCTCCTCTGCACGGTACTACACAGGCTGTCAGCATGGGGAAGACAGCTAAGAGGACGAAAGGGGAAGCCCTCTAATCATCCCTCATCACCTCAGCCCGACATTGGGACGTATTTTACCCGGTCCCAGCCGCCATCCACGGGTGACCGGCCCCAGGACATGGCCGCCGCAGCCTCTCTTGACGGCGGCACCGCCACAGCTCCTGGGACTTCCCTGCGGCCGCTAGACCCACAGCTTCCTCACTCACCGCACATCCTGAGGGATGACCCGGACGCCCGTTCCTGTCCGCAGCGATCCCCTGCTTCTCCGCCCCCCCTCATGCATGATGGCGCCGCTCATGAGGACAGCACATGTGAACCCCAAGATGGCCGCCGGTTCGGAGCAGAGGTAGGGGAGGCCTGACACCCAGACTACCAGGTGGGATTCCCACAGTCTCACCCCCCGGACTGCAGCCCCAGTGACTTGCGGTTTGCCACACATGCCGACGCCCGGCAGAACGTGCCCTCAGAGGACTCTTCCCTGCTTGCTCAGGCAGAGCCTGCTGGTGCCTCCTCCCCACTACTGAGGAGAGCATCCACCATTTCAGTCCCTGATCCGGCTAACCCCCTCCCCCAGCCTCAACAGCCGGCTGGCTGTGGTAGGCAGAACCCTGTGTCCTCTTCCCCTTTCCTGGTGGACCTTCTAACTGATGACTGCCCCCAGCACCTAGGGGCAGCGCTAAACGTGCAGTTCACTCCTGCTCACCCCCCCAGCCAGACAATATGGCTCAGCCCTGCCAGACTCCCACAATATGCTGAGTAGAATGCCCCACCACCATTGTCTTCTTCTGTGCCTGTATTGTGTGCTGTGCCATCCCCTCACTGGTCCACAGGCTCATCCTGGAGCGCCTCTCCCCCTCAGCACCTGACCATATCCCCTGCTGGAACTGTTCTGCATCCCATATCCAGTTATCAGCAGCAGACGCAACTACCTGCGGATTGCTCCCCAGTGGGCGCTAACAGCTTGGATAATACCCCTGCCATCCTCCGCTCCTGTCCTTCACCGTTAATGCACGGAGATGCTCATTCAGTCCTTCTCTCACAAGCTCCACGATCTGTTGATGATAACCCTATCACAATGGCAGATCTTCACTCACTGGTCTCTTCTTTGCCCACTAAGGAAGATTTCACTATTCTGACTAAGCAAATTGTGGAAGAATGCAGGCAGGAGTTTGCCCAATTCCGCTCTAAACTTACCTCTCTCTCAGCTAAAGTGTCTTCCATTGAATCAGCTCAGGAATCGTCTTCCTCCACAGTACAAGCCCTCCAGTCCCAAGTGAGACAACATTTGGACCAATTGTTCGCATTACAGCAGCACCTCCATGATATCGAAAACAGGAGCCGGAGAAATAACCTCCATATCAGAGGTCTACCTGAGTCTGTGGCCCCTGGGGACTTATTCGCCACCGTAACCTCCATCTTCAATGATTTGCTTGACCGCCCTCCAGATAACCACATCAAACTCGATAGGGCGCACAGAGCGATACGGCCCATTAACCCGGATAATCAGAGACCACGTGATGTTATATGCCGCGTGCATTTCTACTCCACTAAGGAGGAAATCCTGCAGAGTGCGAGACGAAGGAGACAACTCTTCTATAAAGACAACCAAATCTTCTTGTTTGCCGACCTTTCCCGTCATACTCTAGCACAAAGAGCCGCAATAAAACCACTACTGGCGGTTCTTCAGGACCGGAACATTCCATATCGTTGGGGGTTCCCATTCGCCCTCTCGGTTCATAGAGGGAACAGAACATTTACCCTTCGTTCTCCGGATGACCTGCCTGGCTTTCTCCAGGACCTGGATCTGCCGAACATTGTTCTGCCAGAATGGCCTACTCTCACGTCTGCCCCGCAGAAGCGTCCTTCAGCTCGGCAACTTCAGGGTCCTCAAAAGGACCCCCCTGGAGGTTTTCCTTCCCGTACCCCGTTCCTCCGCGAGACACAGACCCCCGAGATCATCTGAGCGGGTGGAGGCTGGAGCCCACTCCTCCTCCTCTGTTGGCTGAATTCTGAGGCCCACTTGCGTTACTAACCCTATGTTATTTGTTAGCTTCTAGTTAATATGCGTAGATTTGTCTCCCATGCTGTTTTCCCCCTATAGATGCCATGTGGCTCTCCCCAGAGCCGGTTGTGTAACTGTTATAAGTTATTCTAGCCTGTTATTTGTACTCACATTAACCTTTCCTCCACTGGGCCTAGGACGGGTCATTAATTCTCTCAATAGTCTTATCTGCTTATATACCTCTTTTTCCCAAGTAGGCTGGAGACGGTTCTGGGTTTGTCCCAGAAGTGTATTCTCCGAGACTTCTGACTTCTTAAGTTGACGCAGCAGTCGTTCTGTTACTGCTTCTACTTTGTCCTCACCTTTTGTGCCTTTCCCTCCCTTCCCTGCTCTCCCCTTGCTATTGTCACATTTTTTTTTTACTCTTATCTTTTCTTTTTTTCCCTTTTTTCAGGTGATCCATACTATTGCCGTCGGTGCCTTCTTTTGCCCATCCCGGACGCCCTGGGACACGCCACAAACCTGTAAGTGATGGCGGAATTGCATATAGCCTCCTTCAATGTGAAAGGGTTGAACACTCCAGAAAAGCAAGCCCAAATACTTCACCATCTGCACAAGAAACACATACATATAGCCTGCTTTCAGGAGACTCATTTTAAGGTCGGCCACGCACCTAACATCAAACATAAACATTACACACAGTGGCATTTTGCCTACAATCGGGACTCTAGGTCTAAAGGTGTGGCGATTGCTATCCACCGCTCCCTTGCGTGCTCGGTCTTACATGTTACAGCAGACCCAGGCGCACGCTACATAATCCTATCCCTCTCTGTCGCTGGCCATGAAATCACCATTATCAATGCCTACAGGGCCGCTTTAACCAGAGGGCACATGGTGCACGTGCACCGGGCCCACTGGTTAAAGGGGCCCCCCGAGCAGGCCGGCCGTTGCTATGTGCGACCAATGCGGTCGCACAGGGCTCTGGCCACCAGCCTGTCAGGGGGGAGCGCCATGGATGGGTAATCTACTTACCCCTCCATGGCGCCCCCTGCAGGGCCCCCCCGTCCGCCGCTGCCCCCGCCCGCTGCTGCTGCGGCGCTTCAGCGCTGCAGCAGCAGCGACACTGACAGAGAGAGAGCCATTGGCTCCCTCCCTGTCAGTCACTCTTGTGGCCGCACTTCCTGCGGTCACAAGAGGCTGCACTCTCCCTCTAGCGCCCGACGTCACTGGAGCGTCGGCGCGAGGGTAAGGGGAGTGCAGCCTCTTGTGACCGCAGGAAGTGCGGCCACAAGAGGGAAGAGAAGAGGAACGCGTGGACCTAGGTGAGTAAAAGTGTTTGTTTTTTTCAATGTTGTATGTGAGGGGGAGCTATATACTATTGGGGAGCACAGGGGGCTATATACTATGGGGGGGCACAGGGGGCTATATACTATGGGGGAGCACAGGGGGCTATATGCACTATGGGGGAGCACAGGGGGCTATATACTATGGGGGAGCACAGGGGGCTATATACTACTGGGGAGCACAGGGGAGCTATATACTATGGGGGAGCACAGGGGAGCTATATACTATGGGGGAGCACAGGGGGCTATATACTACTGGGGAGCACAGGGGGCTATATACTATGGGGGAGCACAGGGGGCTATATACTATGGGGGAGCACAGGGGGCTATATACTATAGGGGAGCACAGGGGGCTATATACTACTGGGGAGCACAGGGGGCTATATACTACTGGGGAGCACAGGGGAGCTATATACTACTGGGGAGCACAGGGGAGCTATATACTATGGGGGAGCAAAGGGGAGCTATATACTATGGGGGAGCACAGGGGGCTATATACTATGGGGGAGCACAGGGGAGCTATATACTACTGGGGAGCACAGGGGAGCTATATACTATGGGGAGCACAGGGGAGCTATATACTATGGGGGGGGCACAGGGGAGCTATATACTATGGGGGAGCACAGGGGGCTATATACTATGGGGGAGCACAGGGGGCTATATACTACTGGGGAGCACAGGGGAGCTATATACTATGGGGGAGCACAGGGGGCTATATACTACTGGGGAGCACAGGGGAGCTATATACTATGGGGGAGCACAGGGGGCTATATACTACTGGGGAGCACAGGGGAGCTATATACTATGGGGGAGCATAGGGGAGCTATATACTATGGGGGAGCACAGGGGAGCTATATACTATGGGGGAGCACAGGGGAGCTATATACTATGGGGGAGCACAGGGGAGCGATATACTATGGGGGAGCACAGGGGAGCTATATACTATCGGGGAGCACAGGGGAGCTATATACTATGGGGGAGCACAGGGGAGCTATATACTATGGGGGAGCACAGGGGGCTATATACTACTGGGCAGCACAGGGGGTTATATACTATGGGGGAGCACAGGGGGCTATATACTATGGGGGAGCACAGGGGAGCTATATACTATTGGGGAGCACAGGGGGCTATATACTATTGGGGAGCACAGGGGAGCTATATACTATTGGGGAGCACAGGGAGCTATATACTATTGGGGAGCACAGGGGTCTATATACTATGGGGGAGAGCACAGGGGGGCTATATATTATGGAGAGCACAGGAGGGCTATATACTGTTGGGGAGAGCAAAGGGGGCTATATACTATTGGGGGGAGCACATGGGGGCTATATACTATTGTGGGAGAGCACAGGGGGGGCTATATACTACTGGGGAGAGTGCACAGGGGGGCTATATACTAATGGGGGAGCGCACAGCAGGACTGTATATAACTAGAGGAGCACATGAGGGTCTATATACTACAGGGACACCTTAAAACTATGGAGGCACAGAGGGGTGTAACTATGTAGGGGTACAGAGGGGTGTTACTACTGTATATTGGTATAAGGGACCTAACTACTGGATGTGTTGGAGCCTAAAATATTTGTCTGGCAGATTCTGTAGAGAAGATTCACAGCCAGGAGAAGTCTTCAAGGTGGCCCAGGCTGGATGGAGAGAAAAAGAAAAGGTGACAGACTCTGATCGGAGAAGACGCACTCTGTTATAGGGTTGTAGTGTTAGGGGTCATGATGTGGAGGTATTATGTAATGGTATCATTGGTGATATCTTTCTGTTTTGTTTAGTGCAGTTTTTATGTAATATGTAATCACTGTATGGTGGAAATAGTGTTATAAGGTAACTACTGTATGTATTGGGGCTCTTGATACAGTGTGGGGGCAAATTCAGTACATTATACAATGTGCCGAAAGGGAAGGGGGGGCCCACTCTTGAGGGCTGTGCACTGGGCCCACCAATGTATTAAAACGGCCCTGAATGCCTATGCCCCCAATCAAGGTCAAACAGACTTTTTAGTAGAATTGATTGATTTGGCACTACCTCTGCTCCGGGGGACTGTTGTGTTTTGCAGGGATTTTAATATGACCTTGGACCCTACCATGGATAATTCCACCGGTCGGTCTGGGCTCTCTTATTCCTCTATTAAAAGAGTCAAAAGAGCGTTCCTGCAACTCCAGCTTTACGATATGTGGCGGATGTTGCACCCCGGGGATCGCGATTATAGCTTTTATTCGCCCTCGCACGACACATACAGTAGTCTGGACTATATTATGGTGCAGCACAGCGCCTTACCCTGGTTGTCCTCCTCCACAATTGGAAGTATCCTCTGGTCAGACCATGCCCCGGTCTTTTGCTCTCTACAACTGCCCAATCTCACCAGATCTGCCTGGTCCTGGAGATTAAACGAATCTCTCCTAACCGATCCTGTCTGTCTGTCAGACCTTAAGTAATCCATAGCGGATTTTCTGCAGGACCACGCATACGACCCTACGGCCCCCTTTGTGCAGTGGGAAGCACTAAAATGTGTTCTCCGAGGGGTTCTGATGAGAAAGGGGGCACAACTGAAGAGAGACAAAGCACGTAAACTATCTAAGGCGCTCCAGGCGGTCTCAGGTTCTCAGAGAATTGCAGGCGGTCAGACTGGAGGTCAAACGGCTGCTGGAAGCCTCCTTGGGTAAAGCTCTCCAAGTCTGTAGGAGCCGCTTTTATGAATATGGCAACAAGAGTGGGCGGATGTTATCCAGATCGCTGAGAGCACGCTTGGCCCAGTCCCATATTCCTTCGGTCAAAACTACTACTAACTCTACGGCCCGAACCACTCGGGATATCTTAGCCCAATTTCATTCGTTCTATTCAGAGCTATACCATCTCCCGTCCCCGACCTTTACCGTTCCCCCACCTTCGCAATTCCCCTCTCTTCCGAGTGAAACCCTAGCCTCATTAGAGGACCCATTTTCCTCTCTGGAACTGGCCTTGGTGATCCAAGACCTTCCAGGCGGGAAAAGCCCTGGGCCAGATGGCTACAACGCCAAATTTTATAAGGAACTCCAGTCGCAGTTAGCACCTCTTCTACTGTCTGCATTTAATTCCATCTCCCCAGACTCTCTTTTCCCCATGCATTCCACATTGGCCCACATCGTAGTTATACCTAAACCCGGCAAGGACCCCCAATTATGCAGTAGCTACCGACCCATCTCCCTCCTGAATGTCGACCTAAAAATCTACTCCAAACTTTTGGCCAATCGTCTTAACGCCTTGCTCCCTGCCTTAATTCATTTGGACCAGGTTGGGTTTGTTCCGGGGAGGGAAGCCAGGGATAATACTATCAAGACTATTGACATCATGCATCTTGCGCTTATGCAAAAGATCCCTCTGATGATCTTATCTCTGGACGCCGAGAAGGCCTTTGATAGGATCTCCTGGTCCTCCCTGGCACAAACCCTCCAAAGCATTGGCCTGGGCCCTGTGTTTTGCTCCAAGGTATTGGCGCTATATCAATCCCCGACGGTCCAATTAAAAATTAACGGTACACTCTCTGACCCGCTTTCTATACATAACGGCACCCGTCAGGGATGCCCTCAATCCCCACTGCTCTACGTCCTGATCATGGAGCACTTGATGTCCTCGATCCGAGCAGATCCAAACATTCATGGCATTACTGTGAGTGGCATAGAATACAAATGCTCGGCTTTTGCCAACGACCTGCTGGTTTACGTCACGGACCCACTGATTTCCCTTCCTTCCCTGATGGCCCGCTGGTTGGAGTTTGGAGCATGGTCTAACTTTAAGATAAATCTGTCTAAATCAGAGGCCCTCAATGTCTCCTTACCTCCCCACTTAGTTTCATCTCTGCGGACGTCTTTCCCCTTTGTCTGGCCCGCTACGGGTATCAAGTACTTAGGGATCAAAATCCCCCCTGACCTTATTCTTCTCTTTTCAGCTAACTTTGTCCCCCTCCTCTTACAGTTTCGCAAAGATCTGCAGCTATGGGACCGTCCTGGGTTTTCCTGGTTTGGCAGAATTAGCATCGTTAAGGTGAACCTATTGCCCCGGCTCCTATATCTCCTACAAACCGTACCGATTTCTATCTCTTCTGCGTTTTTCCACCAGATTCAGAGGTGTTTCGGAGCGTTTATCTGGGCTTCCGGCCGCGCTCGTCTTAATAGGCTGACGCTTACAAGACCTAAACTCCGGGGGGGGGGGGGGGGGGGGGGGTCTCCCTGACTGCCGCTTATACTATCTGGCATGTGTTCATGCTCAGATCTTAGATATGGTTCACAACGAAAGGACGAAGTTGTGGGTCCACTTGGCCCAGGCAATCTTTTCCAAATCCCTAGCTACGCTCCCCTGGATATGGTCACCCTCCACCTCAGATACCCACATTATGTCTTTCTCCACTCGCCACATGTTAGCTAGCCTCCATGTGGGCCGCACTGGCGTTTCCCTTATCGACCCCCTGGGCCCATTACTGCCTATCACAGACCACCCTGAATTTCCCCCTGGTGCCTCGTCCACCCCCTTCTTGGGGTTATCTAAACATACTCCGCTCCGCTTTACTCATGTTTTGAACAAGCACTCCCTTAAATCTCTTTCCTCCATCCTTGCTACTTACTCCCCAGTGGTAAGAGCCCCCTTTTGCCTATATGCAACTCACTCATTTCTACTCTTCTGTCTCTAGGGGTAAACACCTTTCCCGCCCCCTTACAGACTTCGAGCGTTTGTGCATGTCCCCCTCCCCACCCACACACGCCATTTCAGCTATCTATGGACTCCTACTATCGACCAGGTCTGAAGACCTCCCTCCTTTCTGTAGGAAATGGGAAACAGAACTCTACAAACAATTTACCGAGGAACAATGGTCCCGTTGCTTCTTTCTCACACATAAAACGTCAATTGCCACAAGAGCACAGGAAACGTGCCATAAAATTCTGTCTCGCTGGTATAGGGTCCCGGTGTCCCTACACAACTGGTTTCCCTCAGTTTCAGACATGTGTTGGAGATGCAGTGGCGCATCTGGAACCATGGTACATATTTGGTGGAGCTGCACCCACCTCCAGCCATTCTGGAGGACGGTAGTGGCCCTTATCTCTGAGATAACGGGCGTTCTCATCCCCAACACCCCTGAATCTGTCTTGCTATTTATGTTCCCCATGGCACAGCAGAAATACAAACGATCCCTTACCCGACATCTGCTGCAAGCAGCCAAGACTGTAATCCCCAGGCGTTGGAGATCCCGGATGCCCCTTCCCTGGAGGAATGGTTCAAAGAAGTATCCCACATTCAGAGAATGGAGGAACTTCTCGCAGTAACCCCGAAAGAGGCCTCCACCTACACTTCTACATGGTTTGCCTGGCTAGACTTCCTCGCATCACCCCGTTACAGGACAGTCAGTCTCTCATAGCCGGATAGCTAGATCCCTCCCCTCCTCAGAATATGGATTGTGTTCTGCTGGCGTGGTTCCAGGGCATCCGGACTTTCCTTTTTTGGGCTCTGATTGCTACTGATTTTGCAGGTATGGCTTCTCTGCATATTCCCGGTTTCTCTCCCCAGTCCTATCTGTATGTTTTTTCCTGGCTTCCCCCCCCATTCCCTCTCTCCTCCCTCCCTGCCTCCTCTCCTTGTCTTTTTTCTTTGCCTCTTTATGCCGATAAACTAAGCATTCTCTGAGTGATTGTTGTACTGTGGCAAGGTGTTGCCAAACGCCTTATTTACTTTTCTGTTAGTGGTTATATTATTTCAGAAAGCATTTAGCTTACGCCCTTACGGGTATTAATGGTTTAATCTCTCCTAAGGTTCCAACCACTTATGAGCCGGTAGTACGGCTTGCTGTGCCCGGCTTTCTGCGTTGTATAGGCTACCCCGACTCTTTGTGCTTTTAGTTGTTTCACACTTTGATTTCTGTTTTCCTGTATTCTGAAAACTCTTTAATATTTGAAAATTTGAAAAAAAAACTACATTACACCACACTACACTACATTGAATAAAGTTTGACACTACACCACTACATACCCCATATATCAATCCCCATATAAAAGTAGCCCCCTGTTGTGTTTTCGGTATCAGACGCATACGTTATTATTGCCTCGGACACCGAAACAGCCAGTGAGGATGAATGGGGGGATCCTTTTTTTCTCCATTCATCCTCATCCTCATCATCCAGTGATGTGTCTGGGGGTAGCGTAGCATACGCTGCCCCCAGACACGTCTTTTCCTCCAGTACAGTCCCAATAAGAAATGATGGTATGGCGTGAAATTCTACAAACTCTGTGAGAGTACCTCAGGGTACACTTACAGATTAAGGCTAGGTTCAGACGCTGTAACTGTGCGGCAGTAAAATTTTTTGGTCCGTACATATCTGGGTGGTCTTGCGGCTGTATTTGAAAAGCACTTACGGTCTTATCGTAAGAGTCCGGCCGTAGTGTTATGAGGCTTCCTGGCTTGTTTCGACCCGGGCGAAAGCATGTAATTTATTCATGAATCTGCCCCCGGCCCAAATAAGCACACCCACATCCCTATAAAATCTACGCCCACTTGCGAAGTGCGCCCATATGCTTTTTGTGTTTGGTCAAAAAAAAAAAATCGTCCTGATGTCTGCTGGAACTAATGTCCCATATGGGCCAGCCCGACGAATGCGGCTTCTCCGCAAACACTAGCCCCTGGTGCTTGGTGTCTTGTGGAACCTTCGCCATTATTATCTGCGGTTGTGTGTAAGTATTTCTTTATTGGCATGTTATTTTTCTTTTTTTCTTTTTTTTTTCTTTCAAGCTTTATGGAACTGTTTTAGAAATAGCGTTACAAAATGTTTAGGATTAGAATCCCTAAACATTTGTTTAATGTATTGTTTCTGCAAGCTCCCTTAAGTACTGTTGACAAAAGGTCCTTAAATGCAACAGTTCAATACCTTTCAGACTAACTTACATGTGTAAAAATTTTTTTTATTTTTTTTCTTCTTCTCAGAGGCGAAAAAACGAACAGCGGCGCCGTCAGCATGTGGGACGGCGCTATTGGGTGCACCCCATTAATTTAAGGAGTGAGACCCGTGGCCACATCGGTTGCCTGTATGATGATTTGCGCCGGTATGTTGATTTTATTTATAAATGCTGTATAATATTTGAATATAATATCATAAGGTTAACTTTACTGTAGACGAATTTTTTGAACAAAGTCCATAATGTGCATTCTGTAATTTTTTTTTTTTTTTTTGCCTTACAACGTTTGATGTCAATTTGAGCATTTGTTTCCCTATGACATCTTCCTATGATCTGTGTTTGTGTGTAATATTTCTGAGCAATATCTTTCTCCATTTGTTGCAGTCATCCTGATAAATTCCAGGCCTTTGTGCGCCTGCCTATGGAGGCCTTTGATAATTTACTTTCTATTTTGAGCCCACATCTCCAGAGACAGGACACCTACATGCGGAAATCCATCCCTCCTGTGGCCCGTCTGCTCATAACGTTAAGGTTAGAGGCTTTTGTTGATGTTTGACTATTTGTTAATGTATTTTAATGTAAATGTAATATTGTATAAAAAGATGTAATGATAGACATTTTTTATTAATGTCAAAATAATATATATATATTTTTTTTTTCCAGATTCTTGGCGACAGGGGAGAGTTATGCATCGTTGCACCTCCAATTCCGGGTTGGTAAGTCCACCATCTCTGGAATTGTGAGGTGCACGTGCGGCGTGATCTGGGAGCATTTGCAGCCTATCGTGATGCCCAGTCCGACCCGGGAGATTTGGTTGCAGTCAGCAGCAGGCTTTCAGTCTGTGGCCAATTTCCCCAACTGTATAGGGGCGGTTGATGGTAAGCACATACGTGTGAAGCAACCACCGCGATCAGGATCACAGTATTTCAATTATAAGAAATTTTTTTCTGTGGTCCTGATCGCGGTTGTTGATTCCACGTATCGTTTCCTGGCCATCGACGTCGGCTCCTATGGCAGTACTGGGGACTCCCGGGCGCTACTGAGATCAGAGTTTGGGAGGCGAATACTGTTAGATCGCGTGACTCTACCTCCTCCCACTCCTCTTCCGGGTACCACGCATCCCGCTCCATTTGTCATGGTAGGGGATCAAGCTTTCCCTTTACTGAACAACCTGCTGCGCCCTTACCCACGGAGAGGGCTGGATGAACGGGGGAGAGTATTTAACCGGAGGCTGAGCCGGGCACGTAACTTCGTGGAGTGCGCCTTCGGAATCATGACTAGTCAGTGGAGAGTGTTTACCACTGCCCTGCAGTTGAACTTGGGCACAGTTGACATGGTCATTAAAGCTGCCTGTGTTCTCCACAACTACCTTCGGCACTATGCTCCCACCCCGGATGTGGACGTGGAGACACTGCCAGCTTTTAGTGCCCCTCTCAACTATGGCCAAGGGAGACAACTCAACCGCGGGATAGTGGTCAGGAACCTCTTTGCTGACTACTTCATGACTCCTGAAGGCGCCGTGCCCGTGCCACTTTCACAGCCTCCGTTATGAGCCACGGCCACAGGACTGATGTATTTCCGCATGTGTGTCACCTGTCTCTGGGATGTGTCAGCTCTTTTTTTTTGGTTTTGAGCAATATGTATTTGTTTATATTTAATTAGCGTTATATTTATATTTCAAAAAATATATATTTTTATTTTCTCCTAAAAAATGTGTCTGGCTTTTCAATGTATGTCAACCATGTAGTGTGTTCCCACATAGTTGTAGTGTTCTAAAATACACATAACCTCACTAGATATACTACTGGGCCGGAATTAGCGAGCATGGTCACATCCTGCTAATGTTAATAATTGGATAGTCCTTTGAACCTAGTGTGCAGAAACATTGATGTGATCCAAACATGTGTATTTCCTATGGAGTGACCAGCAGGGTGCGCACTATATGTCTAACTTTCTAGTCTGGGATATGTAACAGGATCTGATATTTTCTAGGGACACAGCCCATCTCACTTATTAACAATCACCATTAACACACCACATATATCCCTCCACCCATCACCCAGGTGCGGCAGGTGGATGTGGTCTACTTATGTAGCGTTTCCAGACACATATTTATCATTAAGATTTTTTAAAACAAATCCAGAAATGGATTGTAAAACATGGCAAATCTCGCTCTTTACTTTATCACCTGTTCCCTGTCTACAGTCTGCTCCTGGATTTGTTTTCCAAAATCGATCACATAAATCTGCCTGTGTAAACGCAACATTATGTAGTTTGTTGTGTGTACGTTTAGATATCCTCCACTTTGTAGGTAATTAGCACATGCTGGATGTCCTGCAGGAGGATATTTCGAATCATATCTGACAGATAGCTCTATGTCGAAATGAGTGTGTCCTGATGATAACGATTAATGTAGTAAACTATTATTGCTCATCCCAACCCTCTCCTGCTCTGGCCACTTCCTGCCTTGGCCACGGATGTCAGCAGAGAGCAGTGTCAGACCTTAAAAACACTGAATAGCAACATTCACTACATCTTCGTAGTGGGTTCACACTACGTGTATTTCAGTCAGTATATTTCAGTCAGTATTGCTCCCAAAACCAGGAGTGGATTCAAAACACAGAAAGGATCTGTTCACACAATGTTCAAATGTAGTGGATGTGCGCCATATAACACTAAATAACGGCCATTCTTTCTAAATACCAGACGTTGTTTGAAAATAACAGCAAATCTTTCACATTAAATGGCGGCCATCCACTCCATTTCTACATTGTGTGAACAGAGCCTTTCTGTATTTTCAATCCACTACTGGTTTTGGTAGCAATACTGACAGAAATATACTGACTGAAATACACGTAGTGTGAACCCACTACGAAGATGTAGTCAATGTTGCTATTCAGTGTTTTTAAGGTCTGACACTGCTCTCTGCTGACATCTGTGGGCAAGGCAGGAAGTGGCCAGAGCAGGAGAGGGTTGGGATGAGCAATAAAATATTTGACTACATTAATCTTTATTATCATGACACACTCATTTCGACATAGAGCAATGTGGCAGATCTTATTCGAAATATCCTCCTGAAGGACATCCAGCATGTGTTAATTAGCTACAAACGTGAAGCATACAACAAAATTTAATAACACAGAATAGCAACATTCAATACATCTTCGTATGCAAACAAAGTCGAAACATTTTTTTTTGGCGTATTTCGTTGTTTCTTAGTGGCAGTCAGTAATTATTAATGTGTTTTTAAGCCTTAAACACTCAAACATAAACAAGTAAAACACACAAATTAGGCGAACAATAATATATCTCAAAATGGATTTATTACATATAAAACCAAAACGCAGATCACATGATAGTGTGTCTGGGTGGATGTGGCAGAGGGTGTGTGGCCACTACTTTTGACCATGTTGACAGGAGTTAGAATAGTGTGCAGAGGCATTAGTCTGGCCATTATGTGAAGGCCACAGCCAGCCTGACTGTAGTCTGCCAACACAAACCTAAAAGGGACATCCCCATCCCCCCCAAGCTCTTACTGTCATCCGCAGCTAATGTGATGCCAGACCTTGTAAAGAGTCTGTTGTTGATGTGGTCCTGGTGCGCAGAAATGTGATGAAAAGATGAATGCTAGTAATCCTAGGTTGGCACAAGGGCCCTACAGTCTAGAAGACAAGGGGTGGTGTTGGTGGAGGTGAGGAGAGGGAGTGCGGAACGCACACAAATGTTGTTGGACGGTCAAGCCAGATGTGACTCTCCCTCGCCAGGCTCCACAGGACCCTCTTGCCATCTTGGTGGTGGAGTCATGGGCAGTGCCTCTGGCAGATGAGGTTCTTCTTTCTCTTCATCCGATGAGGCCTCTGCTGGTTGCTGAACTAGTTCTGGTCTGAGGAGAAAACAACACTGGTCACAATATAAGATGGCAAATTTGTTTTTGGACATTGTTCTAAGTCAAAATCAACCATATGCATCCAATGCAGGATTTTACTCTGCCTGGTTTAGGAATCTTTTATTCAATATGTTCAAGGTGTCACACTTGAACTTTTATCACTATATTCACACACTAGTACCCCAAAATGCTGGTCTTCACAAACCGACCCGAGTGGAACATTGTTCGGCCCTATGGACACATTGCGTCCATTGTTTAAACATTATTCCTACAGTACATGCTATTGGCATAAATTTTAGTTCATGTTATGTATTATATCCTGGAGTGATCAAAAGCTGGTCCAAAGGCGGTTACGCCACGCTGCATTTGGTAAATATCTTGTGTCCATCAGGGGGCGCATGATGTAACCTAAGTATATATTACTCTAAAGTGTTCCCTAAATATAGTGCTCCCCCTGCAGGACCTTCAATGTATATAATCTCAATAAATCTAACACATGTCTATGTCTGCACACATAAGACACTGACCTACTTCTGTCATCATCTGATCCTAGCATGGACACATGCAATTAACACACACACTTACTTACTTGCGGCGTCTGCTGGAATTCAAAATGAAACGCAGCATTGGGGCAAAACGCAAAGAGGCCAGTTCTTCTTGTGACGCCCCACGCCTCATCAGCTGCCGTCGCTCCCTGATGAATCTGTCCCTCACACTGAACCACCTGGTCTCCACATGTTTTGCTGAAAGCAAAAAGCGTACACACATTAGTAATATATGAGCGTCAGGTGACCATAACAGTAGAGTTTCTTGTTTGCCCTAGTGGCTAAACAACTTACCAATTATCCATTTCTGTAATCTACTATGCTTGTCCCAATCTGGGTATACAATCCGGCAAACCTCCGTCCATGCGTCACTCCGCCTTAGCCGGCTTGTGTACCCAGGCGCAGGGCCGCCCCATAGCAGTGGCCGAGCATGGACCTGAAAATAAGAAAAAATTACAGTAAGGTCTTGGAAACAATTATTGATTAAGGTCATAGCTAGGACACCGATTTTCCATGCTACACGCCATGTTTCATTCTAAATAGTACGTCACTTATGTGGGTGGGCTCTCCAGCTTCACCTGCAGCTAACTCCCTCCCTCCCTCCATTATGTCTGCTGCCGGCACATATCATATACACAGTACACTACTACTCACATCATGTCCTCATAGTATAAGGCTAAAATACCTCGGCTTACTACTAGGGAATGGCACCCCACAATCCGGCGCGGGGGGCTGGTATCGGATAGCGACCCGGGGGGACACGCCTCCTCTCTGTAGTATCGGCACCTCAGCACTGGGCGTAGCGGGGGGTTGACAATTGTGTGTCCTGTGCTAGGCGAATTGCTATGTGAGACCATGTAACGCTGCTCAGCTTAGCCATTTCTCGCCACTTGTAACGTTGTAAGCAGCTGCACTACAAGTGCTGGTGCGTATAGTGTGTGCTTCCGACGTTACAACGGCTGACAAAGTAGAAAGCAGAGCAGCGGTAAAAGCATAAGTAGCCATTAGCCTAACACTGAATACAATTAGCACAGCACACCAAACACGCCGGGTAAACCCCCCCCCCCCCCCCCGCTACGCACACTGATGACGTGCATGTACTACAGAGAGGAGGCGTGTCCACGCTATGTCGCTAGCCTATACCATCACCCTGCGATGGATGTTGTGCGTGATTTGCGTCCTATTAAAGCGAGCTCCTTATGAAGACACTATCAGCACATTCTGGCAGTATTTGTCCTGTGTATGTGCCGCCAACAACCATCATGGAGGGAGGAGGAAGGAGGGAGGGGGGAGGGAGGAGGGAGGAGGGAGGGGGGAGGGAGGGAGTTAGGTGGCCGCCCATCTCGCTAACACCAAACATAAGTCACGCCCTGGTTGGCCAGCAACATGTGCTATTACAAGGACAATTCCTCGACTAGCCATTACTTGGAAAACTCGCAGAAAATATGATGTGCGTTACATGGCCAAAAATAGCTACACATTCACAGATTTTTCGGACACACACACATATGAAAAGATAAATCCAGTAATTGCTCTATTTCAAGCGCCCCCTGATGGCAAACACATAGTAATTACACACAATCGTACTTACATTAACCCCTTTGTGCTGCAGCTAGTTTGGGCCTTAATGACCAGGCTAATTTTTCAAAATCTGACCTGTCTCACTTTATGCTCTCATAGCTCAGTGATGCTTTAACGTATGCTAGCGATTCTGAGATTGTTTTTTCGTGACATATGGCACTTTATGTTAGTGGCAAAATTTGGTCACTACTTTGTGTGTTTTTTGTGAAAAACATCAAAATATCATGAAAAATTTTAAAAATTTGCATTTTATGAACTTTGAAATTCTCTGCTTCTAAAAAAAGAAAGTCGTAGCACATAAATTAGTTACTAAGTCACATTACCAATATGTCTTCTTTATTCTGGCATAATTTGGTAAACATATTTTACTTTTTTAGGGTGTTATGGGGCTTAGAAATTTATCAGCAAATTATCACATTTTCGTGAAACTGATTTTTTTAGGGACCAGTTCTTTTTTTAAATGGATTTAGAAGTCTGGTATCCTGAAAACCCCCATAAGTGACCCCATTTTGGAAACTACACACCTTAAAGAATTAATCTAGGGGTATAATGAGCATTTTAACCCTACAGGGGCTGGAGGAAAGTATTCACAATTAGGCAGTAAAAAAATTGAAAATTTAAATTTTCCAATAATATATACGTTTAGATTAAAGTTTCTCATTTTCAAAAGGAATATGAGACAAAAAGCACCCCAAAATTTATAATGCAGGTTCTCTTGAGTACAACGGTACCCCATATGTGGGCGTAAACCACTGTATGGGCACACAGCAGGGCTCAGAAGGAAGGGAGCGCCAATTAGCTTTTCCAATGCAGATTTTGCTGAAGAAGTTTCTGAGCGCCAGGTGCGTTTGTAGTGCCCCTGTAGTGTCAGCAGAGAGAAAACCCCCCATAAGTCACCCCATTTTGGAAAGTACACCCCTCAAAGAATTCATCTTGGTGTGTGGTGACCATTTTGACCCCACAGGTATTACAGGAAAGTATTCAAAAGAAGACAGTAAAAATGAAAAACTTGAATTCTTCCAATAATATGTTCGTTTAGTTTGAAATTTCTTAATTTCACGAGGAACAAGAGGAAAAAAGTACCCCAAAATTTGTAACGCAGGTTCTCCTGAGTACAATGGTACCCCATATGTGGGCATAAACCACTGCATGGGCACACAGGAGGGCTCAGAAGGGAAGGAGCGCCAATTAGCTTTTTCAATGCAGATTTTGCTGCAGAAGTTTCCGAGCGCCAGGTGCGTTTGCAGAGCCCCTGTAGTGTCCGTAGAAGAGAACCCCCCCAAAAGTCACTCCATTTTGGAAAGTGCACCCCTCAAAGTATTCATCTTGGTGTGTGGTGACCATTTTGACCCCACAGGTATTAGAGGAAAGTATTCAAAAGTAGACAGTAAAAATGAAAAACTCAAATTTTTCCAATATTATGTTCTTTTAGTTTGAAATTTCTCAATTTCACGAGGAACAAGAGGAAAAAAAGTACCACAAAATTTGTAACGCAGGTTCTCCTGAGTACAATGGTACCCCATATGTGGGCGTAAACCACTGCATGGGCACACAGGAGGGCTCAAAAGGGAAGGAGCGCCAATTAGCTTTTTCAATGCAGATTTTGCTGAAGAAGTTTCTGAGCGCCAGGTGCGTTTGCAGCGCCCCTGTAGTGCTAGCGGAGTAAAATCTCGCCATAAGTCACCCCATTTTGGAAAGTGCACCCCTCATAGAATTTATTTTGGGGTGTGGTGAGCATTTTGACCCCACAGGTATTTGAGGAAAGTATTCAAAAGTAGACAGTAAAAATGAAAAACTCGAATTTTTCCAATAATATGTTCCTTTAGTTTGAAATTTCTCAATTTCACGAGGAACAGGAGAGAAATGTCACCCCAATATATGTAAAGCAGGTTCTCCTGAGTAGAACGGTACCCCATATGTGGGCATAAACCACTGCATGGGCACACAGCCGGGCTCAGAAGGGAAGGAGCGCCAATTAGCATTTTCAGTGCAGATTTTTCTGAAGAAGTTTCTGAGCGCCAGGTGCGTTTGCTGAGCCCCTGTAGTGTCAGCAGAATAGATTCCCCCCAAAAGTCACCCCATTTTGGAAAGTGCACCCCTCAAAGAATTCATCTTGGGGTGTGGTGAGCATTTTTACCCCACAGGTATTAGAGGAAAGTATTCAAAATTGGCCAGTAAAAATGAAAAACTCGAATTTTTCCAATAATATGTTGGTTTAGTTTGAAATTTCTCAATTTGACGAGGAACAGGAGAGAAAATGTACCCCAAAATCTGTAACGCAGGTTCTCCTGAGTACAACGGTACCCCATATGTGGGCATAAACCACTGTATGGGCACACAGCAGGGCTCAGAAGGGAAGGAGCGCCGATTTACAGGAGCAAAACCGCAGCTAGTAATGGTTATTAGACTAGCGCAGTTACTAAAATAAGATAAAAAAAATGAGATTACAGGTAATGTGGGGTGGTTACGGGCAACCAGGGGTGGTTATGGGCAACCTGAGGTGGTTACAGGTAATCTGGGGTGGTTACGGACAACATGGGGTGGTCACGGGCAACCTGCTGTGGTTACAGGCAACGTGGGGTGGTTACAGGCAACGCGGGGTGGTTACGGGCAATGTGTGGTGGTTATGGGCAACGTGGGGTGGTCACGGGCAACCTGCTGTGGTTACGGCAACGTGGGGTGGTTACAGGCAACGTGGGCTGGTTACAGGCAACGTGGGCTGGTTACAGGCAACGTGGGCTGGTAACGGGCAACGTGGGCTGGTTACGGGCAACCTGCTGTGCTTACAGACAATCTGGGATGGTTACGGGAAACGTGGGGTGGTTACGGGCAACCTGCAGTGCTTACAGACAATCTGGGGTGGATACGGGCAACGTGGGGTGGTTACGGGCAACCTGCAATGCTTACAGACAATCTGGGGTGGTTACAGGCAACGTTGGCTGGTTACGGGCAACCTGCAGTGCTTACAGACAATCTGAGGTGGATACGGGCAACGTGGGGTGGTTACGCGCAACCTGCAGTGCTTACTGACAATCTGGGGTGGTTACGGGCAACGTGGGGTGGTTACGGGCAATGTGGGGTGGTTACGGATAAACTGAAGTTCTTATAGGCAATCTGGGGTGGGTACCTGTAATCTGACATGGGCACCGCAATCTGGAGGGGGTCATTGGCAATTTGGGGTGGTCAGAGGCAAGGTGCGGTGGTCAGAGGCAAGGTGCGGTGGTCAGAGGCGACGTGCGGTGGTCAGAGGCGACGTGCGGTGGTCAGAGGCGACGTGCGGTGGTCAGAGGCGACGTGCGGTGGTCAGAGGCATTGTGGCGTGGTCAGAGGCATCGTGGCGTGGTCAGAGGCATCGTGGCGTGGTCAGAGGCAACGCGCAGTGGTTACGTGCAATCTGGGGGGGTTACATGTAATCTGGCATGATTACGGGGAACCTGGGGGGGTTATGTGCAACCTGGAAGGGTTACAGACAATCTGGGATTGTTACTGATAAACTGAAGTGCTTATAGGTAATCTGGGGTGGGTACATGTAATTTGGGGTGGTTACGGGCAATCTGGAGGGGGTCACTGGCAATTTGCGGTGGTTACGGGCAACGTGCGGTGGTTACGGGCAACGTGCGGTGGTTACGGGCAACGTGCGGTGGTTACGGGCAACGTGCGGTGGTTACGGGCAACGTGCGGTGGTTACGGGTAATCTGGGGAGGGGTTAGGGGTAATTTGGGAGTAAACTGCAATTATTACTATAATAAAAAGTGTGTGTTTTATTTTTTTGTATGTTTGTCACTTTTTGTACTTTACATATTCATTTTCACTGTATTACTATGATTACTGTGATATTTTCTATCTCAGTAATCATAGTTCAGTGACAGAGACCAAATTGGTCTCTGTCACTTTAAATTTTCAGAGTTGGCTGGTTGTGAAGCGCATGCGCACTTCATAACCAGCCAGGACGTCGAGGAGGAAGGAGCTCCGTCGATCCGGTGAGTATATGGGGAAGGGGGGGGGTGACTGGGGGACGGGGGTGACAGGGGGGGGTGGGGGTAGACTTGGGGGGTGGGGGGACATCACTTTTTATCCCCTGTCACCAATCATTCATGGTGACAGGGGATAAAAAGTGCCGGGAGCACATGGCACAAGCGATCAGCGGTATATAGTATATACCGCTGATCGCTTGCACCGGGACCCCACAGGGGGGTCCCCGATGACTGCCCCATGCTCTCCGCTACCTCCGGTGGCGGAGAGCATGGGGCTTTCATTCATTTTAACCTTTTAATCGCTGTGAACCGACGTTGGAAATCATTGGAAATGATGGCCGCCGGGGGAGGGGGGTTAGTTATCGGGGCACTAGGGGGGGCTGATCTGAGGTCTGGGGGATACTTATTTCATCTCCCCCCGCCGTAGATTCACGGCGGGGGGAGATGAAAGGTGGCGGCGGCACCGGTAATCTCCATTACCGACGGTCGCCGCTATAACGTTAATAGCGGCGATCGTCGGTAAGGGGGGGGGGGGCCGGGACGGACCTCACACACTGCCCCAACCCCTCAGCTACCTCCGGTAGCCGGGGGGATGGGGTGGGGGCCGTCCCGGCCCCGCAGCCTTATTCTCTGCCATCGCCGTAAAAAGCTGATGGCAGCAGAATAAGGCCCATTAGTGACCGCCGTAGAAAGCCGTATCGGCGGTCACTAAGGGGTTAACTACTATGAGCGATGTATCGTGCCACTAAATCACTATGGACAATCGGCCAGATAAAAAAAATATTATATAGCATATAGTGGTCATTACATTATCTATTTTTAATAGTTAAATTATTTCTCCCTTAAACAGGCTGGAATAACAGATCTTACTTTTGGACATTAAATAAAGCAACATAAAATCGAATCATTCGAAATAACATGCATGTAAATGTGAGTGACACAACAAATGAAATTCATACATGAAGTCACAGCCACACAACTCGCTTCTCAGACTCCAAAGGAGAATATAAATATGTGTCGACCGACGAGCTTATCTATGTAGAACCCACTCACAACACCTCATGAAAAAACTTACTTCACTAATTAGCTTGACGACGTCTATTATCGAGCGATCAATAACCATCTCTGGGTCCATCAATCAGCCTTTACTGTAAAACAAACTTATTCATCCAGGTCGTGTTTCAATGTGCAGATGGTCAAATACAGACACATGAGAAATAACCTTGGCTTCTAACCATAGGAACTAAAAATGATACATTTTTTATCTCCATCCAGTCACACCACGGCCTAGGTGAAGCCTGGCCACACAGACTTGTTACATTCATCCCTGTAGTTTATGTAATGTTTCAAAGTAAACAAAGAACAAAAAACATAACACCGTGAGGAATTTTTCCAAAACAACATTTCTAGCATGGGTAAAGCTTCAAAAAAGTACATTCTTTCTTCTATCATCCTACGTCAATGCAAAGTGACAATCCTGCTCTCATCACATAGGTGCAACTATCGAGAGTGCAGGGTGGCACTCAGCAACATGCACTACCAATGCTATATAACATTAGGCCACTTCGCCAAGAAATGGCCCACAAACACACAGCATTCCTTTCCCTTCCGGACCAAAAGGCACCTGCAAAGGTCCCAGACACATGTCCACTCTCATACAAGGCCGAGAGCACACCTGTACCAATGATACCTCATACCCAGCCCTCAGGCCAGGCACTCACTGGTCGTCAGTTAATCGCAAACAAAGGTGTAATCTCCAGAAGGAGAAAACTGGTGCGCAGCCATGAAATGACCACAGAACAACAGGTTTGTTATTCCTAGATTCATTCCTTATACCCCTTTGTTTGCTCCATGTCGTAGCTGCTTGCCGCTTGGGCCCCACTATTTCAAGGATCCTTTCTATATTGAAGCTACCGAACCTGTGGATCAGCCACTATGGCCATATGTGAGCGAGCACAATGATTTACATATGCAAATAACAAGCCCTTTGCGCCAAAGACCAATGTTGATTTGAAATCTACGCTAGCTTTCAGCTTTGTTACTGAGAGGGTTAAGACATTTGTGATTAGCATATGAAATAGAGGCTTTGTATTCCTAGAGAAAAAGTGTTGTAATCTGGATACATGGATAATAGTGATGTCGCATTAATGCAAATGATAAAGCTAAACAAACTGCACAACCAGCTAAGCTTTTTCCAGGAGATGTGAAAAACTGACACATTATAGAAATACACAAGGAATTGTATTTATAAACATTGTCAGACTTATCAAGCAATATGATGTCACAACAGTAAAGTAAAAGTTTAGTTAGGACAGAGGGGGAAGGGCACAGGAAGGGCAAGCTTACTGCATACAGATCATTGGATTCTGCTGCAGTCTCACAAAGGGCAATCTCGTGGGCGAGTCTAGGAGCAGACTATCATATATTCCTCGAATACACACCATGAGAAAAGTCTGAGTCACCGATTAGCGTAGTGCCAGAAGATGCTTATAAAAGACTGAGACTATTGGGAAATGTTACATATACATCGTGAACACACATCCATCAACTGCACTATGCGCCAAGCCAAACAATCATCTGCATAAGAATATCAATAAAAATGTTACGTCTCTTAAAAGATGTGAACATATCCTTGATGTCTCATTGTAAAGGCTTTAGGCCTCTCCATATTGCAAATGGGCAGTTTATAGCATAGGCAACATTGAGTCAGCTCGATTTACTTCTAACTTTGAGCAAAAGCTCTACATTCCACAACACAATTGAGAAACAATAACGCAGATGTGTATTGAAGAATGTAAACAATTCAACATTCCCACACAATGTATCATTGCTTTTTCATGTCCAAATCTAGTATCAAGTTTCTTTAGGATCATGAAGCTAGTTATCATGTGCCTGAAAATATAATCTAGATTTGACTAATTATATAAAAAATTCTTCATGTTCTCTATCAAATATCAGATGCAAGGGATTATTGTCTAGAAAGACTAAAATAAAATAGGCCATTTTACACACAAACATTAGGTGCAAGATTATCAGTCAAACATATACATCAAAAGGCAGGAATCGATCGAAAAAGAGGACAGATCTGAGACTTTCATTTATGACCTGATCTCTGTTTTAGGGTATATTCCCACGGGCGGGCTCGCAGCGAGATTCTCGCTGCGAGCCCGGCAGGTCCTGTCAGTTCCCATAAACTACATACTTGCTGCGGTCTAAACGACCGCAGCGAGTATGTAATTATACCGCGCTTAACCCCTTCTACTCCCGCCGGCTGTAAGCAGCATACATTACCTGTCCTTGCTGCACGGGTCCGGCGTCCTGCTCTCCCGTCCGGCCAATTAGTGTGTTGCCCAGCCGCAGCCACCGATTGGCCGGGCGGGAGAGCAGAACGCCGGACCCGTGCAGCAAGGACAGGTAATGTATGCTGCTTACAGCGGGGGAGCCGGCGGGAGTAGAAGGGGTTAAGCGCGGTATAATTACATACTCGCTGCGGTCGTTTAGACCGCAGCAAGTATGTAGTTTATGGGAACTGACAGGACCTGCGGGGCTCGCAGCGAGAATCTCGCTGCGAGCCCGCCCGTGTGAATATACCCTTAATTAGAGTCCATTTCTGTCCTTGGGCTCAAAATTTTCTAACATACTCTTTCTGGTCCCAAGGTCCCCTACACACAAGAAACAGGCGCCCTGGAGATCTGAAAAGGCAAGAGTTATGATTGTACATCTTTCTAAGTTTGTTTCAAAATGAGGATCTTAGCAAACTGTTTTTTCAAACAGAGTGTACCATGTCACCACGGTAAGGTGTCCTCAGGGACATGGACCCTACTGTACCCTAACACAAAATGACCTCTCTGGGCCAGAAGAAGCAGACCACTTGCCTTAAACAAAAAAAAAAAATAGTACAAAGTTAAAATTAAAATAAAATAACAAATATGATGTATTGCCTCATACATCACAGACTATAAATCATAAACATGGTAGGTTACGAGAAGCCCGAGAGCGCCGTCCACGCCGTGGCTGGCGCCTAAGAACGGCCCAGTACCCTCAGATGGAGGTGGCATGGCACCAGGTGGCTCTGGGGAAACTGCTGGGGGGACAGGGGGGGACAGAGGTGGGAGCACAGGTGGGGGCTCAGTGGTCTCGGGGAAAAGGTTCACCTCCGCCGGGATACGTGGCCTCCGTAAGTGTAAGCCATACACCGTCTGTAGGAGGAAGCCCACGTAGGAAGGGTCAGGGAGAGTTTCCGGGTCAATCTGCTCGTGACACGACAGAACGAAGTCAGTTACGAGCCTCGCACTACGTGCCAAATTAGTAGGGAGATTCCGTAAACGGGCTCCCAGATAGTGGCAGAAGAAGTCATTCTGGTCATCTCCTCCATCAAACCGCCTGACAAAGTCGATAACAGAATGATCCACCTCAGTCAATGCTGACTCAGGTTCTTCTTGGTCCCGTCCCCTCCTGGTGGTGGTGGTGGGCCTCGTCAGTAGCTGACTTGGCCTAGCTGCCAGGGGCACACCACTGGGAGCTGCACCAGATGTTGATGGTGCTGCAGCCTCCTCCTCTTCGGGCATGGAAGTAGAGACAGAAGGTCCTGGCATCTGCTCCGTGCCCTCAGAAAGAGTCGGACTGGCTGGCTCCTGTGATGGCGATGGCGTGGCACTCTCCCCCTCCTGCTGGGATGCTTCAACGTCAGCACCACCAGCATCCTCTCCTCCAGGTGGCTCTGAGAAATTGCCACTGGTTCTGTGGAGAGACAGAAAGGTTATATAATCTAGACACATTCATAAAGTCACTTAATATATAGAATTGTTTTGTTTTGATAACATACAGTATGTTGACATTTGTTGTTTGGTAACAGGAATATATTATGTAGTACTATCAGCATCCTAGGTCAGGACATACAACTATTTCTTCAAACTCGTTGACATTAGTGTGTTATAAAAAATAAAATAATGCATATTGTAGCAATATTTTGCCCTTTCTCACTGTGGCAACAATGCTCTCATCTTCATGGCATGTTGTGGCAATGGAAGCATTCTGGTGACAACACAATAACAAGTGTTTTTTCAGGTCGCACATCATGGAGAGGGGCGTGAGTTAGTCATGTGACCAGAGACACAAGTGCAGTGTCCCAGAACATGCAGACTACTACTCCTATTATGCCCATTTCTATTTCAGTGTCAATGCCTGTTCTGGTAAGTGTTTGCACTGCAACTGCTGCTGGTTTTCCCCTAGTATTCTCTAGTAATGTGCATTCTCATGTGTATTCTCATGTATTCCTGTGTATTATTGCATTGTACAGTGGTATGCAAGGCTGTTGATCACGTGACCTGTAACCATGGTTCCTCCAATGGCCGACTAGCTCTGGCCAGGAGCAACCATGTGACCTCCCACTTCCTCCTAACAAGTGAGTCTTCCCCTTGCTTCCAAGCAAGGAGGATGTGTGTCGTCCCTCTCCTGCCTCAGAGGAGTTGGGCTTCTTCTCTGCAGCTCCCACTTCACCACTAGAAGTGTGGATCAGGTGCTCTGCTATATTCAAGTCTTCGGCTGTATCTGTCTGCTCAAGTGTCCGGAGTCTTCTCTCTCATCTGGGTGTCATTCCGTTATCTCTCCTCATCGCTACAAGGATTCACAGCAAGTATTACTCTCAAGCTAATCCACCCAGCAACGCTATTTCTCTCATACTCCTACTCCCATCATCCGGCAGGTATTCTCACAGCCTATGCAGCACCACTCCTGCTTTATTTGTCAGAGCCTGCTATATACCCGGTTGCATCCGGACAGAACTGTTGCTACTAGTTACCTCATCTATAATAAAACCGCTGTTACTGAACCCTGGCATTGGTGTCCACTAACTGGTGCCCTGACTAAGTGCAGCGAAGAATCGCATGCCCATCATCACCCGCAGATTCCACAGACCGGCCCTACAGCTGTGCTGCCCTCAGGCCTATACCGTGACAAGTATAACCCCTGCAGCTGCCCCGGTCATTGCCCGCTCATAACACCAGCACTGCGGAAGTGGCCCCCAGGGGCCAGGGCATCGCATTTTTGGCATCACGAACAGGATACGTACACCCCGCGGTGTTCATATTTGCTACCTCTCATCATCCTCAGAGACTCTGCTATTGCCGCGCTGCGGCCTGCTAAGAAGTCAAGTCAGCTGGTGACGCACCGTCTTCGCGCGCGCGCGCGCTCCGCCCCACCTCCGCCCCGGCCCTGCAGTATCCAAGCCTCTGTTGCAGGAAGGAAGGAGATTGTGCCCGGACCACCGGAAGTGTTGGTGCTGACTTCCGGCCTATCCCTCCCCGGCCCCGGACACCCTGCCTATCGGTGCCTGCTGTTCCCGCAAGCTCTCCTCGCCTCTGCTTTCTTCCAGGCGCTTTGCACCAGAACCCCTCATCATGTCCACCGGCCATCACAGTGACTCTGACGGGTCCGGCAGTCCGCCGATGGCCCGGGCGCCACCCGCGGCTCCCGTTGCTATGGCTACCGCAGCGGTTCCGTTCTTCATTGGGCCCAACAACCTTCCCTGTTATAAAGGAGAACCCCACACGTTGGCTGATTTCAAGGAAAAAATGTCCCGCACCCTTGAACTTGTCTCACTCTCTCCCACTCAGCAGGTGCAGTTGCTGCTAGGACAACTGGAGGGTCCCGCTGCAGAGGAGGTGCGGTCATGGCCAGCTACGGAGAAAGCTAATGTACAACAGATCCTGGCCCGGCTGAGTAAAGAATTTGAGGTACAGTCACCCACGGAGGTCCGCCTTAAGTTTTATGACCGACGACAAAGGCCAGGTGAGACCCTCAGAGACTATGCACTAGCACTCCAATCTGCCTGCCGGGCCCTGAGACAGGTTGATACCATAGACCCCTCGGCTGTGGAGAGTATGATCACTGACCGCTTCATAGAGGGGGTGGACTCTAGACTCATCCAGAGCCAATTGCGTATGCTAGCTGCCCAAAACCCTACAATGCCTTTCCTGGACTTCAAGACTCTGGCTCTGAGGGTGGTTGGCATTGACAATCCCTGTGCCGGCTGTACTCCAGGTTCAGATTGCCCGTACCCGGTGGGATCTATACCCTCACTTCCAGTGCCCACTATGGTTCCGCCGGTTTCCGCTATACAAGCTGCCCAACAGTCTATCCCGGCTAGCTCACCAGCGATTCCTGCTCTCCTTACGCAAGTGGTTGACTCTCTCTGCCAAGCCCTAAGGGGGCTACAAGGGGCCTATCCAACACCTCCACCACCACAGGACCCCTGCCCTGAGTATGCAGTTCCCGATCGGCCTCCTCCACAGAGACTTAGATCCCCTGAGCGCCCCTATTACCGCCACTGTAGGCGACATGGACACTACCGCTCCCAATGCTATCAGTTAAACGGGCTACCCCTGGGTCCGAGGGCCAACACCCAGGAGGTCGAGATCCAGGCCCGCAGGAAGCACAGTGGTTCTCAAGGTTCCTCTCACAATGCCCGCATGTGACTCTCTGGGTGGACGGAGTCCCCCTGGAGGCTCTGGTAGATACAGGTTCCCAGGTTACCACTATCCCGAGGCATGTGTTTGAAGAACATTGGGATCTGAGAACCCTAGGTCCAGTTGAGAAATACCGTCTGAAACTTATTGCTAGTAATGGTCGTCCTATTGTGCAACTAGGTTACTGGGAACCCACTGTCTGCATAGGGAAGCAAGAGCTAGCACGTCAGGGTATCATTGTTACTGAGGCTCAGGGAGATAGTGGGACCGTGGTATTAGGCATGAATATTATCCGTCATGTATTCACTGAAGTGTTGGATGCCTTGAATGCCTCGTCTTGAATGTCTTGTGCTTCTCCTCAGTACAGGCAAGCCGTCCAGAAGACCATTAAAGTGCTCACCGCTCAGCGGAAGTTTGCCAATCCTCGAGGAGAAATCTGCCGTGTCCGCACTAGAGATGCTCGTCCGATCATTATCCCAGCTAACAGTGAGTTCCTCATCTGGTGCAGGGTCCGTCCGGGCCTTAACAATGCTGACTATGTGGCCCTTCTGGATGCTATTGAAATTGAGGGGCAACCTCTTGTCAGGGCCGCTAGAAGCCTGGTGACCGTCTCCAATGGTCAGGTCCCTGTCCGTCTGGTGAACCTTGGAGACTCCCCAGCTGACCTACCCAAGTTCACCACCGTGGCCATGCTATACCAACTCGAGCCTGAGGACATCGTCTGTGAGGAGACCATTGCCTATCAGAGATCCATCCGTGGCACTCAAAGGGACTCAAAAAGGGCTCTCGCCCCTTGGTGGGACGAGCTCCATATTGGTGATGCCAATACCCCACTTGAATACCTCCACGGCATCCTCAAGGTAGCCAAAAGGTATCACGAGGCCTTCAGCAAACACTCCCTCGATTTCGGAAAGACCAATCTGGTCCAGCATCGGATCAACACTGGGGACCATTTGCCTATCAAAGAGAAACATCGGCCAATCCCCCCTGCCAGCTATCAGCAGGTCAAGAAACTGCTCAAGGAGATGAAAGACTCTAACGTTATCCAAGAAAGTCAGAGTCCGTGGGCTGCCCCTATTGTCCTTGTGAAAAAGAAAGATGGTAACATCCGGTTCTGTGTGGATTATAGGAAGATAAACACAATCACCCACAAGGATGCCTATCCTTTGCCCCGGATCGAAGAGTCTATTGCTGCTTTGGGGTCAGCCGCCTACTTCTCCACCTTGGACCTCACCAGTGGGTACTGGCAGGTGCCCATGGCACCCGAAGACCGTGAGAAGACGGCCTTCACCACCCCCATGGGGCTCTTTGAATTCACCAGCATGCCCTTCGGTCTGTGCAACGCCCCCGCTACCTTCCAGCGGTTGATGGAAAGGTGTCTCGGCCATCTCAACTTTCAGAGTGTCCTGCTCTACCTAGATGATGTGATTGTCTATTCACGTACCTACGAAGATCACGTCCATCATCTGGCTGAAGTGTTCCAGGTCCTAATCGATCACGGCCTGAAAATCAAGCCTTCCAAGTGCCACCTTCTCAAACCCCAAGTGAACTATCTGGGGCATGTTGTGAGTGCTGAGGGGATACAACCCGATCCAGAGAAGATCTCGGCTGTGGAACACTGGGATACCCCTAAGACCGTCAAGGAGGTGAGAAGTTTTCTGGGATTTGCCGGCTATTACCGCCGCTTCATTCCCCACTTTGCCCAAGTCACCGAGCCCCTCAATGAGTTACTCCGGGGTTGCCCTCGAGAAAGCTACAACCGACGGCTCCCCGTCGAGTGGTCCGAACGGCAGGAGGTTGCCTTTCAAACCCTGAAACGCCTGTTGACTACGCCTCCTATCCTGGCCTACCCAGACTATAACCTTCCTTTCCGGCTCTACACGGACGCCAGCTTCCAAGGTTTGGGAGCTGTGCTGTCCCAGGTTCAAGATGGCCAAGAGAGAGTTGTAGCTTATGCCAGCCGGAGTCTTCGGGGCGCTGAAAAGAACGACAACAATTATAGCTCCTTCAAGTTGGAGTTACTAGCCCTAGTGTGGGCCGTCACCGAAAAGTTCAAGGACTACCTGGCTGCCACTCCTGTTACCATCTATACGGATAACAACCCGTTGGCGCATCTCAACACTGCTCGGCTGGGCGCCCTGGAACAGCGGTGGGCTTCTCGACTGGCCAATTTCCAGTTTGAAATTAAGTACCGCAGTGGCAAGGCTAACGTCAATGCAGACCTCCTGTCCCGACTACCCAAGGGCGAAGAGGCCCCAGAGGACAGCGATTGGGAAGATGTAGAAATGCCTCCCTTCTACCAAAGGTTCGCTACCCAGAGTGCTATTGATGCAGCTAGGCCTGAAACGCCTTCGCCTCCACCTAGGGCCCCGCAAGACTTGGCCAGGTGGCAGACCATCCAGGAAGAGTCCCGCGTCCTGGGGGAGATCTATGACTACCTCTCTACTGGTCGGGTCCCCATGCGGATAAAGAGGCCCTATCCTGATGTCGAGCTAAGGCGACTCTGGAGGCAAAGAAAGAGGCTCTTCCTACAGAAGGGACTGATCCTGCGGAACTCTCTTGACCCGGTCTCCGGGGAGAGGTGTCACCAGATCCTCATTCCCCGACGAGACGCTAAGATGGTGCTAGATGCCTACCATGACCGGTCCGGTCATTTCGGGGTACACAAGACGGAGGCCACTATCCGACAGCGGTTCTACTGGATCGGGATGAGGGCTGACATCGAGAACTGGTGTGCCGAGTGCCCTGCCTGTAATATCTCCAAAGCTGGGGGAAGAGAAGTCAGGGCCCCTTTGCATCCAATCACCTCCCACCGGCCGAATCAGCTAGTCGCCCTGGACCATGTGAAGCTGGCCCCTACAAGATGCGGGTATACCTACGCCCTCACCATGGTCGACCATTACTCCAAGTGGGTAGTCGTGGTACCTGTCAGGGACTTGACCGCCAAGACCACCGCCCTTACTTTTTACAAGGAGTATGTAAAGCACTATGGGTGCCCAGAGTCTCTGCTGACGGACCGGGGTCCGGCCTTCGAGTCGCAACTTTTCCAGGAGCTGTGTGCCTACCATGAATGTAAGAAGCTCCGTACCACGGCCTATCACCCTCAAGGGAATGGTCTGTGTGAAAAAGTTAACCAGGTCTTTATCAACATGCTCCGAACGGCTTCAGTGACGAAGAGAGTAGAGTGGCCCCACTTGTTGGATGAATTAGTGGAGATCTATAACAATACCACTCATTGTTCCACTGGCTACTCCCCGTTCTACCTGATGTTCGGCCGCCAAGGCCAACTTCCTCAGGACCGTGCTCTTGGAGTCCAAGCTCCTGACACCTTCAACCCCCTACCTGAAACTGACTGGGTTCGGGAGCATCAGAGGAGAATCCAGGATGCCCGGGAAATTGTTGACCGGAGGATGGGGGAAGCTCAGCAGCGCCAAGAGGATGCCTACAACCAAAGGGCGAATGCCACACCACTACAAGTGGGAGATAAAGTTTGGCTAAAGAAATATCATCGCTCTCACAAACTTGAAAGCCTTTGGGAGCCTGAGCCCTATGTCATCTCTTCTATCCCTTACCCAGAGACTGATGTGTATGAAGTAAAAAAGCCAGGGCTAGCCCCACAGACGGTGCACCGGAATAGGATAAAACGTTGCACTAAGGAGGACCTACAGGGCCTTACAGCACCGTGTCCGGTACCTGCATCCACACCTCCGGCTCCCCCAGCAGCTCCAGCTAAACCTCTCTCTCTGGAAGAAATGTTCCAAGTTGAACCGTTCCTCATGGCCATAGGCTATCCAGCGGTCCCTGTACACATTCCAGTGGCCCCTCCACTTCCAATTGTGCCTCCAACAACTCCATCTCTATAACCAGACACTGGGGGTGATCTTCCACCTGTACCTGCACCAATCACTGTTGAAGAGGATCCTCCGCTGAGACGGTCTGAGCGCTCTACCAGAGGAATTCCTCCACTCCGCTACAGAGATGAGTCCTTAACTGTTTCTGTTGTCTAACTGTTTAATTGTTTCAGGTTCCTGCTATGCAACGTTCAAGGTTCGTGCCTGGTCCTCCTGACCAAGTTCCCTGTACTAACCAGCCATGAGCTGATGGACACTTACCATAACAAAAGGTTCTCTAGTGCCTGTCCCAGAGCCTTTTACATGGACAATATCTAATTGCCTAAAAGAGACTCTACCTAACAGAGACACTTAACCCATTCCTTCCTAATGCACTTTCCTGTGATTGTTTGTTCCACACAGGGTATTATTGCACTTATTTCATTATTGCACTTATTGTACTATTGTATTCCAGTGTTATCAAAGTCTTTGTATTTCCTCCTCTGAGTAAGCAAAAGGTTACATAGATTGCCTCAGAGTAGAGTGCCTCTTTTGTAAAACAGTATATTTTACAGTGTCTAAGTCAGATAGCTCCTCCCCAGAGTAAGAGAAGTCAGTTTACATATACCTCAGAGAAAGTCTAGTTTATGTAGGAGTGTATTTTCTCATCCAGTCTCATTATTGTGTATTATTATCGTATCTATAGCTGGAAAGATTTAGTTGAGCCAGTTCGTATGCAGATTTTTCTCAGATTTTCATTCAGATTTTTCTCAGATTTTCATTCAGAGTCATGTGAGCCAGTTCTCCTCAAGACCTCGCAGTATTTGTTGTCCCTTGTGTTTCCTTTCCTTTTGTTTCCAGTATTTGTTCGCCTTGTCCCAACACAGTAGTTATCACACATAGTCATACCTAACCTTCACACTGGTCCATACATATTGCACCTTGGATACCTTTTCGTGTGTTTGGCCTATTGAGTAATTGTGTTGTATGATTGACCCTTATGCATGGGCGCCCAGATGTATGCTTGCTTTTATTATTTTGTTCTATTCTCTTTCAGGTATCCAAGACATTTCACAAACACGCCAAGATAGTACACAGGTCTTCACGTTCTCCTCCAGTAGGGTAACACATTTAACAGAAAACCTACTGTCTAACTGGCTGGAATATGGAGGGTCACCCGCCAGCAGTTAAGTTGTCCTGGCTTACACGTCAGATGGTTCACGCACTAGCTACCTGGTCGCCAGAGTACGTTAGGCACCCCTAGGTGAAGTCCTGCCACTAGGGTTTCTCATTCTCTCTCTCTTCTCACCTGTGCCTTGGGCGTGGGAAACACACACCTCATCACACTCACTCTCATCATTCATTCCTGTTGTTTGATTGTCCAGTCTATTCATGGTTGCTGCCTTCTAGATTCGCCGAGGTCGGCTCAAACTTGCTAGGGAGGTATGCAGTGTCCCAGAACATGCAGACTACTACTCCTATTATGCCCATTTCTATTTCAGTGTCAATGCCTGTTCTGGTAAGTGTTTGCACTGCAACTGCTGCTGGTTTTCCCCTAGTATTCTCTAGTAATGTGCATTCTCATGTGTATTCTCATGTATTCCTGTGTATTATTGCATTGTACAGTGGTATGCAAGGCTGTTGATCACGTGACCTGTAACCATGGTTCCTCCAATGGCCGACTAGCTCTGGCCAGGAGCAACCATGTGACCTCCCACTTCCTCCTAACAAGTGAGTCTTCCCCTTGCTTCCAAGCAAGGAGGATGTGTGTCGTCCCTCTCCTGCCTCAGAGGAGTTGGGCTTCTTCTCTGCAGCTCCCACTTCACCACTAGAAGTGTGGATCAGGTGCTCTGCTATATTCAAGTCTTCGGCTGTATCTGTCTGCTCAAGTGTCCGGAGTCTTCTCTCTCATCTGGGTGTCATTCCGTTATCTCTCCTCATCGCTACAAGGATTCACAGCAAGTATTACTCTCAAGCTAATCCACCCAGCAACGCTATTTCTCTCATACTCCTACTCCCATCATCCGGCAGGTATTCTCACAGCCTATGCAGCACCACTCCTGCTTTATTTGTCAGAGCCTGCTATATACCCGGTTGCATCCGGACAGAACTGTTGCTACTAGTTACCTCATCTATAATAAAACCGCTGTTACTGAACCCTGGCATTGGTGTCCACTAACTGGTGCCCTGACTAAGTGCAGCGAAGAATCGCATGCCCATCATCACCCGCAGATTCCACAGACCGGCCCTACAGCTGTGCTGCCCTCAGGCCTATACCGTGACAAGTATAACCCCTGCAGCTGCCCCGGTCATTGCCCGCTCATAACACTGCAGTGTCCCAGAACATGCAGACTACTACTCCTATTATGGCCATTTCTATTGTTGTGTCAATGCCTGTTCTGGTAAGTGTTTGCACTGCAACTGCTGCTGGTTTTCCCCTAGTATTCTCTAGTAATGTGCATTCTCATGTGTATTCTCATGTATTTCTGTGTATTATTACAGTGTACAGTGGTATGCAAGGCTGTTGATCACGTGACCTGTAACCATGGTTCCTCCAATGGCCGACTAGCTCTGGCCGGGAGCAACCATGTGACCTCCCACTTCCTGCTGACAAGTCAGTTCAGCTCCTGCTTCCAAGCAAGGAGGTTGTGTGGTTCTATCCTCTCCCACAGAAGAGTGACTAAGTCTGCTGCTATATACCAGTCTTCGGCTGTATCTGCCTGCTCAAGTGACCGGAGTCTTCTCTCTCATCTGGGTGTCGTTCCGTTATCTCTCCTCATCGCTGCAAGGATTCACAGCAAGTATTATTCTCAAGCTAATCCACCCAGCAACGCTATTTCTCTCATACTCCTACTCCCATCATCCGGCACGTATTCTCACAGCCTATGCAGCACCACTCCTGCTTTATTTGCCAAAGCCTGCTATATACCCGGTTGCATCCGGACAGAACTGTTGCTACTAGTTACCTCATCTATAATAAAACCGCTGTTACTGAACCCTGGCATTGGTGTCCACTAACTGGTGCCCTGACTAGGTGCAGCGAAGAATCGCATGCCCATCATCACCCGCAGATTCCTCAGACCGGCCCTACAGCTGTGCCGCCCTCAGGCCTATACCGTGACAAGTATAACCCCAGCAGCTGCCCCGGTCATTGCCCGCTCATAACACCAGCACTGCGGAAGTGGCCCCCAGGGGCCAGGGCATCGCAACACCAGCACTGCGGAAGTGGCCCCCAGGGGCCAGGGCATCGCACAAGCGTCCAGTAACAGGGCTGTGTACCGGTCATTGATCCCCGCAGGCCACACTGACAGTGAGAGAGCAGGAGGCCACCCAGCATTGAGTATTCAGGAAGTGAATAGTGTGGGGCGACTAACAGCTCTGTGAATGCTTTGTACAGTAGGACACAAAAGATCCAACCTTATCCACTGCATGGAAAAGGCCATTTCATTCACCATGCTTACTGGCTCTGCCACCTACAGCACACGCTAAACAACTGAGGGAGTGACCGTGATCTGCAAAATGTACTATAATTGCATATGTTGGTCTAGCGCCATGACAGAAATAAGATATTTGACTTAAATTACAGGATGTTCAAGCCTGAGTCAGAGTGGTGTGGAAGCATTTGGTTGACTGTGAGCAAAGGGGACTATTGTGATTGATCAGGATACATTAACCCTCTCGGGACAGTCACATACACCATCATGAAGGCTAATAAACATGACACAACTAGGGCCTTATAAATAATGGCAATAGTGTATGTTGGCAAATTATATGTATACATTTCAGATAATTGTCTTGTCATTAATATAAAATCTAGAGATAAAGCAGAATGTGCTGGAAAGTGGATTAGATAATCTGCCAGTGAGTATCGAGCAGGTTCAGCTGAATATCCAAAGGCAGACTTTGTAGAAATTCGTCCCATATAAGATTTGATATCATCTATTAGATATTGGACACTATGATACTATATACATTAGCTAATAAGACAAATATCCTTACAGCCGTTGACTCCGGCTCGGGAGAAAATCCAACAGGGGCGCATAGTGCATGGAGGTCGGCTCCCCACCCCTCTCCTCCGTGCGTATCGCCCGCTGGTACTGGTCCCTCACACTTGACCAGCGGGTCTCCACTGCTCGGACTGACAAAAGAGAAAAAAAAAGGATAAGAAAAACAAATAGAATAATGATTTTATTATATTTCGATGGCTTATTAGGAATATCGCCCATTCTTGTAAAGATTTTCTGTCATACATGATTTGACAACACGACATACCCATCCGCATCTGCTCAGAGTCTGTCACATCGCCCCACTGTGGGACTACCACAGCCGCTATAGTCTCCCACGTCTCGCGACGCAGGACGCGGTCGTGGTAGCCACGCACAGTCAAGACCGCACCTGAAAAATAATATATGAACACATAAATCAATACACATCTACATCTGACTTCACCTCTCTGTGTGTCTACATCTATTTGAAGAATAACATGTTTTCCATAATAACATTACATAGAGTGGTGTTGGGATTCCAACAGACCACCTGTGTAATCTAATGAACACAGCCTAATAACCACTGAGCCAAGACGCACAACACAAAGGAATGCCAGAACTCTTTGAACACACTTCGGAAAAGATACAAAGATTTGTGTGCAATTATTTAATTTATGAAAGGCTTTGTATCTTAACTAGCACTAATTTGTAGTCCACAAGACCAGCTCAATGACAGCTTTGCATTCACACCTGATGATAAAGAAAATCAACATTGTTTCGAAAAAACATCAACACATGTGCAAACGAGTGAAGCTAACTATTTCACTACTGCGGTGGTTGTTCTGGGGTGTGTGGTGTTTTGCGATCAGTAGTGTGTGGCTAAAACATGTCCCAACGACTATGGTGATAGATCTCGAAATGTTGCCAGAAGTATGTTCAACATTTATCAATAAAACAGTAGTTGATAAATTGTAAACAAAATATATAGCAAATTAAATACATAGAAGGTTAGGTATTGCATTAAGTTGAAGATTCAATGAGGGACAGACAATAACATTCAACAACGTCGAAAAGAAAGCTACATGAAAAACGCATCCAAAACGCATACATTTATGATACTACATGAAAGATCATGAAAAAGTTACACTTACATATCATCCACCATGAAAATAACATTACCAAACCAGAGGTTTACAAAACACTAAATTTATAACGACTAATAATATTTACATTCACAATATAAGCGAAAAAACGCATTAAAAACGCAACCTTTAAAAAAAAATTTACAAACCATTAACCAAAAATTGCTTTACTAAACAAGAGATTGCGAACGCTAACTAATATTGACATTCACAATATCAGCCAAAAAACGCATCAAAAACGCTAGTTACATAATTGTGACCACCCAAAAATAATTATTACATTTAACCCATGTAACTGTTAGTAAAAAATACACTCCAATAACAAAACCAACGGTACAGTCACAACGGATCACAAATTAGACATATCTAAATAGTTCATTAAGATTTTAACTTCACTCTAAATTAATACTATAGCATATAAGGAAACACATCACGCTACAATATGCTGATTGTTTGCGAAATTAATAGTCAAATATATATATTTTTTTTTAAAGCACACATTCACACGGCCGTCTCGCATAACAAAACCGCTGATATTAAACACGACTAATAGTCATTATATTCATATGTGTCTTACATGTGGCTTAGCTGCGGCTTTCTTGGCCGAGACGACCGTGTGAATTGATAAGTAAAAAAATATACTTTTACAACATCATATAAATATATAAACATACATATATATATTAATTTGAAATATATATTATATATTCGCCATATATATATAGATATATAGAGAGATAAATAGATACAGAGAAACACACACACAGAGAGAGTATACATCCTATTTTCATGGAAAAATCATTAGATAAATATTATTCTAATTCTTCGAGAAAATGTACCTCTGCGATCAGGCGGGGAACATCAATGTCCCTCTGCCAAGAACCACGTCGCCCACGACCAGCACCACCATGCTCCGCTACTCGTCGTGCCATAGCTCCAGATCGGGACACCTAAAAGGATGGTCACCTATTGAAGGCCATTCACTTGGGCCTTTTAAACTCAAGGGGCGTTACGCATTGATCAATTATTCTAATCAGAATCCAGATTCATCCGGCTGTAATCAGAGGTTCCGTCTGGGATGTGCGGCTGTATAATTTTTTTGTCCGTACCTGTACGGGTGCTCTTCCGTCCGTGTTTGAAATGCATTTACGGTCTGATCGTAAGAGCACGTCCATACTGTTATGTGGCTACCTGGCTCGGCTCGATCCGGCCGGAGGCATGTAATTTATTCATTAATCTGCCCCCGGCCCAAATAAGCACACCCACATCCCTATAAAATCTACGCCCACTCGCGAAGTGTGCCCATATGCTTTTGTCTGTGTAAGCAATACAATGTCCGAAAATAATGACCCCCAGCCTCCTGCTCGAAGGATGCGGCTTCTGCGCAAGCATCAGCCTCTCGTCCTGGGTGTTCTATGGAACCTACGCCATCATTACCTCCGATTGTGTGTTAAGCTTTCTACACGTTTTTTAAATAGCGTTACAAAATGTTTATGATTCGAAGCTGTAAACATTGATTTAATGTATTGTTTCTGCAAGCTCCCTTAAGTACTGTTGACAAAAGGTCCTTAAATGCAACTGTTAAATACCTTTCTGACTAATTTACATGTGTACAAAAATTAAAAAAATCTTTTTATGCTATCAGAGGCGACAAAACGAACTGCAGCACCGTCATGTTGGGCGGCGCTATTGGGTGCACCCCATAAACTTGCGGAGGGAGACCCGTGGCCACATCAGTTGCCTCTACGACAATCTGCGCCGGTAGGTTTTTTTTATATAATTTTTTAAATTTTTTTTTCTTTTTTTTTAATAGACTACTATTAAAAAAAATCTGACCAAATGTACATTATGTGCTGAAGGTTATTTTTTGCCTTACAAGCTTTATGAACATTTCTGCATTTCTTTCCCTCTCACACCTTCCTATGATCTGTGTGTCTGTGTTATTTTTCAGAAAAATATATTTCTACATTTCGAAACACGAACTGGAGAGAGTGGAACGGCTGCACATCCCATCTATGGCTGATACTAATGCCGCTAGGCCTATATTAAAAATCAACACCAGAGTGTCTGTAAATGAATTGATCAAGCCATATTGCCCCGTGTACCACCGCTCAGGTCCTCTGGTCCACACGGGTCCCTACGCTAACTCCACACCGTGTCGGTCAGCGACCGCCAACCCCGCAAAGCGTGCACATGCAGGGAAGGGAGGCCATGGAACGGCCCCGCAACCCCAATGTCACAGGACCAGACCCAAAAAGCCCCACCAACACCCAGCCAGCAACACCGGCGGGGAAGGCTGCCCCCAAACGACACAAGTATGGATATGGTATTACACTTACCATTGCTGCTCTCACAGAATGGGGAAGACATAGGGTCCAGACATGTGAGCACAGACATATCCTGCTAATTTTGGTCATGTGGGTCTTATAAAGGAGTGCTAGCTGTTCAGAGAGGGAGAACTGTGAAACACGAACTGAAGAGAGTGGAACGGCTGCACATCCCATCTATGGCTGATACTAATGCCGCTAGGCCTATATTAAAAATCAACACCAGAGTGTCTGTATATGAATTGATCAAGCCATATTGCCCCGTGTACCACCGCGCAGGTCCTCTGGTCCACACGGGTCCCTACGCTAACTCCACACCGTGTCGGTCAGCGACCGCCAACCCCGCAAAGCGTGCACATGCAGGGAAGGGAGGCCATGGAACGGCCCCGCAACCCCAATGTCACAGGACCAGACCCAAAAAGCCCCACCAAAACCCAGCCAGCACCACCGGCGGGGAAGGCTGCCCCCAAACGACACAAGTATGGATATGGTATTACACTTACCATTGCTGCTCTCACAGAATGGGGAAGACATAGGGTCCAGACATGTGAGCACAGACATATCCTGCTAATTTTGGTCATGTGGGTCTTATAAAGGAGTGCTAGCTGTTCAGAGAGGGAGAACTGTGAAACACGAACTGGAGAGAGTGGAACGGCTGCACATCCCATCTATGGCTGATACTAATGCCGCTAGGCCTATATTAAAAATCAACACCAGAGTGTCTGTATATGAATTGATCAAGCCATATTGCCCCGTGTACCACCGCGCAGGTCCTCTGGTCCACACGGGTCCCTACGCTAACTCCACACCGTGTCAGTCAGCGACCGCCAATTATATACTAACTTCTGATGTTGGTTTTAAATGTAGCTGAACAAGCTTTCGTGTCAGCCATGGGTGCGATGTGCAGCCATTTCTGTCTTTTTGGCTTGTGCATATTTTATGTATTCTGTCCCTTTTTTCATTGTGGCTAGCACTCGTGCTGTGTAAGACCCATGTGATCCAAATTAGCAGGAAGCACCTGTGTACATAAGGGGAGGATCTCCTAGTATTCTCCCATTCTACCTGCAGAGGAATGGAGAGAGGTAAGAGCTTGTTCACACTTGTGTTGCTTGGCGTCCACTTTTTCCGCCGGTGGCGCCTGCGGGGTTTGGGGTGCCCTTTTGGGTCTGGTCCTGTGACAATGGGGTTGCAGGGCCATTCCGTGGCCCCTCTTCTCTGCTTGCGCACGTTTTGCGGGGATTGTGGTCGCTGACCGGCACAGTGATGATGTTTGGTTAGGGACTCATGTGTATCAGAAGACCTGCACGTGGTACATGAGGCAATATGGTTTGGCCAAATTATATACTAACTTCTGATGTTGGTTTTAAATGTAGCTGAACAAGCTTTCGTGTCAGCCATGGGTGCGATGTGCAGCCATTTCTGTCTTTTTGGCTTGTGCATATTTTATGTATTCTGTCCCTTTTTTCATTGTGGCTAGCACTCGTGCTGTGTAAGACCCATGTGATCCAAATTAGCAGGAAGCACCTGTGTACATAAGGGGAGGATCTCCTAGTATTCTCCCATTCTACCTGCAGAGGAATGGAGAGAGGTAAGAGCTTGTTCACACTTGTGTTGCTTGGCGTCCACTTTTTCCGCCGGTGGCGCCTGCAGGGTTTGGGGTGCCCTTTTGGGTCTGGTCCTGTGACAATGGGGTTGCAGGGCCATTCCGTGGCCCCTCTTCTGTGCTTGCGCACGTTTTGCGGGGATTGTGGTCGCTGACCGGCACAGTGATGATGTTTGGTTAGGGACTCATGTGTATCAGAAGACCTGCACGTGGTACATGAGGCAATATGGTTTGGCCAAATTATATACTAACTTCTGATGTTGGTTTTAAATGTAGCTGAACAGGCTTTCGTGTCAGCCATGGGTGCGATGTGCAGCCATTTCTGTCTTTTTGGCTTGTGCATATTTTATGTATTCTCTCCCTTTTTTCATTGTGGCTAGCACTCGTGCTGTGTAAGACCCATGTGATCCAAATTAGCAGGAAGCACCTGTGTACATAAGGGGAGGATCTCCTAGTATTCTCCCATTCTACCTGCAGAGGAATGGAGAGAGGTAAGAGCTTGTTCACACTTGTGTTGCTTGGCGTCCACTTTTTCCGCCGGTGGCGCCTGCAGGGTTTGGGGTGCCCTTTTGGGTCTGGTCCTGTGACAATGGGGTTGCAGGGCCATTCCGTGGCCCCTCTTCTCTGCTTGCGCACGTTTTGCGGGGATTGTGGTCGCTGACCGGCATAGTGATGATGTTTGGTTAGGGACTCATGTGTATCAGAAGACCTGCACGTGGTACATGAGGCAATATGGTTTGGCCAAATTATATACTAACTTCTGATGTTGGTTTTAAATGTAGCTGAACAGGCTTTCGTGTCAGCCATGGGTGCGATGTGCAGCCATTTCTGTCTTTTTGGCTTGTGCATATTTTATGTATTCTGTCCCTTTTTTCATTGTGGCTAGCACTCGTGCTGTGTAAGACCCATGTGATCCAAATTAGCAGGAAGCACCTGTGTACATAAGGGGAGGATCTCCTAGTATTCTCCCATTCTACCTGCAGAGGAATGGAGAGAGGTAAGAGCTTGTTCACACTTGTGTTGCTTGGCGTCCACTTTTTCCGCCGGTGGCGCCTGCGGGGTTTGGGGTGCCCTTTTGGGTCTGGTCCTGTGACAATGGGGTTGCAGGGCCATTCCGTGGCCCCTCTTCTCTGCTTGCGCACGTTTTGCGGGGATTGTGGTCGCTGACCGGCACAGTGATGATGTTTGGTTAGGGACTCATGTGTATCAGAAGACCTGCACGTGGTACATGAGGCAATATGGTTTGGCCAAATTATATACTAACTTCTGATGTTGGTTTTAAATGTAGCTGAACAAGCTTTCGTGTCAGCCATGGGTGCGATGTGCAGCCATTTCTGTCTTTTTGGCTTGTGCATATTTCTACATTTGTTGCAGCCATCCTGAGAAATTCCAGGCCTTTGTGAGGCTGACGATCGCAGCTTTTGATCATTTACTTTCCCTTTTGAGCCCACATCTCCAGAGACAGGACATCCACCTGCTGAAATCCATCCCTCCTGTGGCCCGTCTGCTCATAACGTTGAGGTGAAGACCCGTTGTTTTATGTATTTGTAGTTTATTTATTAATCTTTTTTTTTTTTGCAGGAAAAAATGTCTCTTTAAATATTTAATTAATTTGAATATTTTTCTTTTTTATTCCAGATTCTTGGCGACAGGGGAGAGTTATGCATCGTTGCACCTCCAATTCCGGGTTGGTAAGTCGACCATCTCTGGAATTGTGAGGTGCACATGCGGCGTGATCTGGGAGCATTTGCAGCCCATCGTGATGCCCAGTCCGACCCGGGAGATTTGGTTGCGGTCAGCAGCAGGCTTTCAGTCTGTGGCCAATTTCCCCAACTGTATAGGGGCGGTCGATGGGAAGCACATACGTGTGCAGCAACCACCGCAATCAGGATCACAGTATTTCAATTATAAGAAATACTTTTCTTGATCGCGGTTGTTGATGCCACGTATCGTTTCCTTGCCATCAACGTCGGCTCCTATGGCAGTACTGGGGACTCCTGGGCGCTACTGAGATCAGAGTTTGGGAGGCGAATACTGTTAGATCACGTGACTCTACCTCCTCCCACTCCTCTTCCGGGTACCACGCGTCCCGCTCCATTCGTCATGGTAGGGGATCAAGCCTTCCCTTTAATGACCAACCTGCTGCGCCCCTACCCACTAAGAGGGCTGGATGAACGGGGGAGAGTATTTAACCAGAGGCTGAACCGGGCACGTAACTTCGTGGAGTGCGCCTTTGGGATCATGACTAGTCAGTGGAGAGTCTTTACCACTGCCCTGCAGTTGAACTTGACCACAGTTGACATGGTCATTAAAGCTGCCTGTGTTCTCCACAACTACCTTCGGGACTATGCCCCCCCCCCCGGATGTGGACGTGGAGACCAGCTTTTAGTGCCCGTGTCAACTATGGCCAAGGTAGACAACCCAACCGCGGGATAGTGGTCAGGAACCTCTTTGCTGACTACTTCATGACTCCTGAAGGCGCCGTGCATGTGCCCCTTTCACAGCCTCCGTTATGAGCCACGACCACAGGACTGATGGATTTCTGCATCTGTGTCATCTGTCTCTGGGATGTGTCAGCTCTTTTATTTTGTGTTATTATTGTTTTTGGATATATTTTATTTACTCTATATTTGTTCATTTTACTATTACGAAAAAGTGTACATAAATTATTTTCTCCTAAACAATGTGTCTGGCCTTTCAATGTATGTCAACCATGTAGTGGCTGCCCACATAGTTGTTGTGTGCTAAAATACACATAAGCTCACTATATCTACTAATGGCCAGTAATTAGCGAGCAAGGGCAGATCCTGCTAATGTTCGAATTGGATAGTCCTTTGAAACTAGTGTGCAGAAACTGATGTGACCCAAACATGTGTCTTTCCTATGGAGTGACCAGCAGGGTGCGCACTCCAAGTTGTGAAAAATGGGAAAGATGTTATGAAATGTATGAGGGAGTAGGGAATTAGAGGGAGGGGGCGAGGCAAGTTTTTTTTTTTTTTTTTTTGGGTCAGACCAGGGGGGTGGGGAGGGGTAATTTGGGGTATTTATTTGTACGGTGGTTAATTTGTATTATGTGCTTGTATATGTAAAATTGTTATGATGAAGTAATGATGTCACTTTTGTATGGGAAATATTGAAAAATAAATAAAAAGATATGAAATATGTAGAACTTTATAGTCTTGGATATGTAACAGGATCTGATTTCTTCTAGGGACACAGGCCATCTCACTTTTTACCAATCACCATTAACACACCACATACATCCCTCCAGCCATCAACCAGGTGCTGCAGGTGGATGGAGGGATGGATGTGGGCTACTTATGTAGTTGGTTAGGTGTACGTTTATCAATTCTCGACGTTTCTAGGTAATTAGCAGATGCTGGAATTTCCTGCAGGAGGCTATTTCTAATAATCTCTGACACATTGCTCTCTGGTGAAATTTGTGTGGCCTGATCAGAAAGATTAATTTAGTCAACTAATATTGGCCATCCCAACCCTCTCCTGGTCTGGCCACTTCCTGCCTTGGCCACAGATGTCAGCAGAGAGCAGTGTCAGACTTAAAAAACACATAATAGCTAAATTTACAACATCTTATTATGCAAACAAAGTAGCAAATGTATTCTTACAAGTATTTTTTGGGTTCCTTACTGGCACTCACTAAATACTACTTTGGATTTTAATGGTTCACCACAGAAAACCAAATACCAAAAATACCACAATTACGCAAACAACCATATATCTCGAAATGGATTTATTTAATGTAAAACAAAAATAAACATCACAGGACAGTGGTTCAGGGGGGATGGGGCAGAGGGTGTGTGACCACTACTTTTTAACATATTAACAGGAGCTGGAATAGTGTGCAGAGGCAGTAGTCTTGGCATTATGTCAAGCCCACAGCCAGCCTGACTGTAGGCTGCCAACACAACCATAAAAGGGACATCCACATCCCCCCAAGCTCTTTCTGCCATCCGTAGCCAATGGGATGCCAGACATTGTAAAGAGTCTGGGGTTGATGTGGGCCGGGTACGCAGAAATTTGATGAAAAGATTAATCCTAGTAATCCTACGTTGGCACAAGGGCCCTACAGTCTAGCAGACAAGGGGTGGTGTTAGTGGAGGTGAGGAGAGGGAGTGCGGGCCGCCCACAAATGTTGTTGGACGGTCAAGCCAGATGTTGGACTTCCTCGCCAGGCTCCACAGGGCTCTCTTGCCATCTTGGTGGTGGAGTCATGGGCAGTGCCTCTGGCAGATGAGGTTCTTCATTCTCTTCATCCGATGAGGCCTCTGCTGGTTGTTGAACTAGTTCTGCTCTCATGAGAAAAGAACACTGGTCACAATCTGTGATTAGAAATAGGTTTTCAACATTGTTGGAAGTTGCAATAACCAATATGCATCCAATGCAGTAGCTTAGTCAGGCTGGTTGGGGAATAGTTTCTGCAATATGTCCAATGTGTCAGCCTTGAACTTTGCTCTCAAGCTACAGTATTGGATCTACATTCACACACTGGTCCCCAAAAATGCTGGTCTTCACAAACATTTCCCCTAGACAAATAGTATTTGGAATAGTCACATATTGTGCACATTTGCCGTTTGATTCCTACTGAAAAATGGCAACCGTAGTGGAACATTGTTAGGTCCTATGTACAGATTTGGTCAAATTTTTCACCATTATTACTACAGTCCATGCTTTGGCCAAAATGCTACTTACAGTTATGTCTTCTATCATGGACTGATCAAAATCATTTCTAAAGACACTGACCTACTACTCTCATCATCTGATCCCTAGCATGGACACATTCAATTAAGACACACACTTACTGTCGCTGTCTACTGGAATTCAAAAAGAAACGCAGCATTGGGGCAAAACGCAAAGAGCCGAGTTCTTCTTGTGAGGCCCCACGCCTCATCAGCTGCCGTCGCTCCCTGATGAATCTGTCCCTCACACTGGACCACCTGGTCTCCACATGTTTGGCTGAAAGCAAAAAACTTACAGACATTAGTAATATATGAGCGTCAGGTGACCATAACAGTAGAGTTTCTTGTTTGACATAGTGGGTAAATAACTTACCAATGATCAACTTCTGTAATCTACTATGCTTGTCCCAATCTGGGTAAACAATACGGGCAACCTCCCTCCATGCGGCACTCCACCTTAGCCGGCTTGTGTACCCAGGCGCAGGCCCGTCCCATAGCAGTGGCCGAGCATGGACCTTAATAACAAAAAATATAACAGTAAGCTCTTTGAAACAATGCTCGATGAAGGTAATAGCTAGTTGAGGAATTTTCTTTGCTACACGCCATGTTGCTGACAAAATAGTACGTCACTTATGTGGGTGGGTTCTCGAGCTTCCTGTGCAGCTAACTCCCTCCCTCCTCCCTCCCTCCTCCCTCCATGATGTGTGTTGGCGGCCCATATCATATACACAGTACACTACTACTCCCATCATGTGTTGATAGTATAAGGCTAAAATATATCTGCTTAGTACTAGGGAATGCCACCCCACAATCCGGCGCGGGGGGCTGGTATCGGATAGGGACACAGCGGGGACACGCCTCCTCTCTGTAGGATCGTCACGTCAGCACTGGGCGTGGCGGGTGGGGGGGGGACAATTGTGTGTCCTGTGCTAGGCTAATGGCTATGTGAGACGATGTTACGCTGGTCAGCTTTGCCATTTTTCCGCCCTTGTCACGTCGGAAGCAGCTGCACTACAAGTGCCATAATGCCTGTCCACGAAGCTTAGAACGTGGCTGCTGCGTATTGTGTGTGCTTCCGACGTTACAACGGCTGAGAAAGTAAAAAGCAGACCACCCCTAAAAGCATAAGTAGCCATTAGCCTAGCACTGAACACAATTAGCAGAGCACAGAAAACACTATTGTTAAACTACACCCCCGCTACGCACAGTGATGAGGTGCATGGACTACAGAGAGGAGGCGTGTCCCTGCTGTGTCGCTAGCCTATACCATCACCCCGTGCCGGATGGTGTGCTTGATTTGCCTACTATGATTCTCGTTATGATTACACTATCAGTACATGATGGCAGGATTTGTACAGTGTATCTGATATGGTCCGCCACCAACCATGATGGAGGGAGGGGGGAGAGAGTTAGGTGCACGGGCAACTCGCTAACACACCACATAAGTCACGCCCTCGTTTCCCAGCTACATGTGCTCTTACAAGGACAATTCCTCGACTAGCCATTACTTGCGATGAAATTGCGATGAAAACATTATGTGCGTGACATAGTTAAAAATGGCTAATACATTGCATTATTTTTAAGACAGACACATAGCCAAAGACAAATCGATTAACTGATCGATTTCAAGCGCCCCCTGATGGCAATTCCATAGGAATTACACACAATCGTAGTTACATTAACTACTATGAGCGATGTCTCGTGGCACAAATTCACACTGGACAATCGGTCTGATTAAAAATCAATAAAATATAATGTTGTCATCAGAAACTGAGATAAGTAATACATTTTTTTTTCAAAATTAGCTATAAAACAGCCTGGAAGAACATATCTTCAATTTAGACATTAAATCAACTGGGATCAAATCAAATGATTATAGCTAACATGCATGTCAATTTTATTTACACAACAACTCTAAGAAATACATCAAGTGAGAGTCACACACATCGCTTGTCATCCTCCAAAGGATAAAATAAATAGGTAAGCTCTTCGATCTACAAATATCTACAACGGACTCACAACACGTGATCACCTACTTACTTCTAATATAAACGTGATGACGTCAATTAGAGACCTATCGATAACCATCTCTGGGTCCATCAATTAGCCTTTACTGTAAAACAACCTAATTGAGTCAGCTCATTTTTCACTCTGCAGATGTGCAAATCCAGAAAAATTCCTACTAACCTTGGCTTATACACATAGGAACCCAAAATTATACATTTTTATCTACAACCAGTCACATAACGGCCTAGCTGAAGCCTGGGCACAAAGGCCTCTTACATTCATCCCTGAACTTTCTGCAATCTTTGAAAGGAAACACAAAGCATGAAAAATATAAGCATAACGTGACTAATGTTTCATAAACTGCATTTCTATAATGTAGCACCTTATAAAAGCCAAAGGTTTTTGGATATGACTCTAAAAATTCGAGTTGCCGATCCTGCTCTCATCACACAAGTGCAACTAAATAAAGGTGTAGGGTGGTACACAGCAAACTACACTACAATGCGGTTCAGCACTAGCCCACTCCTACAAGAAATGGGCCCCCAACACACAGCATTGCATTCCTTTCCAGGCCAAAAGGCACCTGCAAAGGTCCAGGACACATGTCCACTCTCAGGCAAGCCCAAGAGCAGACCTGTACCAACATTACCTCATACCCAGTAATCAGGTCAGGCACTCACTGGTCATCAGTTACTGTACAACAAAAGTGTTATCTCCTGAAAAAGAAAACTGGTGTACAGGGATGAGATTACCACAGATCAACATGTTGATATTTTTGATTGAAAATATCTTTATTACAATCAGTCGTCGTCAGGCATACATAAACTGTGACGCAGCACAGTTCAATAAATAAGACAATACATACTCAGCACCATGGTACAACATACAGCACAGGCTCCCTACGCTATACATCATACCACCCGCTACACTAACATTCCCGCATACCTTAACAATTCTAAAACAACAAACAATAAAGCAATACAGACAAGTGATGGGGTAAGGGGGGTGGGAAAGAGGGGGGTAGGGAGGGGAAATCACAGGCCCGAAGCTTTATTGAAAGACAACACAACACAAGGGGAGAGGGGGAAGGAGAGGGGTATCAATCCTCTTCTTCCTGGTCCATGATGGAATAGTCTCTGAGCAGGCTGTGGACCAGCCTGCGGCAGTCCAGAAAGGACATCCTCTCCTTCTTCAAAATGAGGCGGTTCCTGGCAAGCCATATAGCGTCCTTAAAACAGTTCATAAGGCGCCAGGCCTCCCGGGTTGCCTCATCGCCGAAATTCCCAGGGAACAGGCCGTACAGCACCGCGCAGTGCGTTAGCCTGTTCCTGGGCACACAGTCACTGAGTTCAAGTTCCAGGGCGTCCAACAGGCCCTGAGCAAACGGACACTGCCAAAAGAGGTGCAAAGATGTTTCCTCCACGAAGGGGCACCGGGGGCAGTACCGCGTTTTGCACAGGTTGCGGGCATGCATGAATGACCTCAAAGGCAGTCCCCCCTGAATGGCCATCCAAGACAAGTCCTTGTGCCCGTTGGTCAACTTCGCCGAAGCCACATTAGTACATACAGTCTCTGCGGTGGCCGCAGTGAGCCCTGGAACGAGCTCCATAGAGTCCTGTGCTCTGATGAGCTTGTGGACAGTTTTTGGCTTCCACAAGTCGGGCTTGAGTCCCTCCAGTTGGTGTTCCCTCACAAACCTGACGGCACCCCCGTAGAACCAGAGAGTGTGCCAGTTGTAAGGGATGGAGCTGTCCCACTTGTCCCAGCTCAGACCCCTCCAGAGGGGGAGGAGGAACAGGCGAGACATGGACCTGCCCGCAGAGCCATTCTTCTGTTGCAGAGTCCTCCGCACACAGTCACATACAAAGGCTGCCCGCAGCAAGGTAGGGATATCCGGAACACCTTTTCCGCCCTTGCGGGGTTCCTTGTACATCACGGAGCGCTTCACTCTGTCCATTTTGGAGCCCCAGATGAAACGAAACACGGTCCTGGTGATGGCCCTGCAGACGGTGACATGGGTGGGCCAGGCCTGTGCAGTGTACTGGAGCACAGGCAGAACTTCGTTCCTCAGGACCAGTGCTTTGCCCTCAATGGTGAGGTGTCTGAGGCTCCACAGCCCGATCTTTGTGTTGACCTTAGCCAATCGCTCTTCCCAGGACTTGAGGGCCGCGCCTTCCTTTCCGAACCAGACTCCAAGGATCTTGATGAAGTCCGGTTTGATGGTAAACTTGAAGGGGGCGGAGGAAGCCAGGTGCCACTCCCCGAAGAGCATAGCCTCCGACTTCCCGCAGTTGACCTTTGCCCCTGAAGCCTTTCCGAACTTCTCGCAGGTCTGGACGAGTGCGGTCACCGAACGCTGGTCAGCGCAGAAGACGGTCACGTCGTCCATGTACAGCGAGCACTTGACCTCGTGTCGATCGGGTCCGGGTATGGTGATCCCTCTCATCTCTCCGTTCTGCCGTATAGCCTCCGCGAAGGATTCTATAACACAAACAAAAAGGAGAGGAGAGAGAGGGCAGCCTTGTCTGACCCCAGAAAGAACCGGAAAGGGGTCAGTCTTCCAGCCGTTCACCAGTACCCTGCTGAAAATATTAAAGTACATAACGTTAACAAAACGACAAAACATATCACCAAGTCCTAACCTACGCAGTGCCCTGCCCATGAACTCGTGAGAGACCCGGTCGAAAGCCTTCTCCTGATCAAGGCTGACCAGGGCCGCGTGTGCACGGCGGCTTTGGATGTAATGGACCGTGTCCCTCACTAGGGCGAGGCTGTCTGTGATCCTGCGGCCGGGAATGCCACAGGTCTGGTCCAGATGGACGACCTGACCGATGACCTTCTTGAGCCGGTTGGCCAGCACCTTGGCGAGGATCTTGTAGTCCACGTTCAAGAGAGAGATGGGACGCCAATTTTTCAAGTCACATCTCTCCCCCTTCCGCTTATACACGATCGTGATCATACCCTCCCTCAACGACGGAGGCATTCTGCCCTCCACCACCATCTCCTCGTACAGCTCCAACAGGTCCGGGCAAATGAGATCCCCCAGTGCTACATAGAGCTCCGCTGGGAGACCATCACTGCCCGGGGTCCTGCCAGGCCTAAATGATTTAGCGGCAGAGAGCAGCTCCCCCACCGTCAAGGGGGCGTCCATGGCCGACGCACCTGCGGGATCAACAACGTTAGTGATACCTGACAGGAACTCGTCGGCCACTTCGGAGTCGGTGGTCTTCGGGGCGTAGAGGCTGCGGTAGAAGCTAGTGACAACCCCCATCACGTCCTCTTTGCCCTTCCGCAAACATCCGGTCTCATCCCGCAGCTCAGTCAGGGGCGTGTGGCCGGCGTGGAGTTTCCTGAAAAAGAACGAGTTACATTTCTCACCCTTCTCCAGGTTCTCCACCTTGGAACGGAAGACGATTCGCTTGGATTCCTCCTCAAAGTGCCTTTGCAAGCTCTTTTTGGTCTCCTCCAGCTCCTCCTTCACGTCCCAGCCGCACCGGAGAAGGTCTTGCAGTGACCGCAGCTCGCGCTGCAGCCTCCTGAAGTCCCTCTTTCTTCCGCACGCCTGTTGACGACTCTTGGCCTGAAAGAAACTGCGAAATTGAACCTTAACAAATTCCCACCAATCACTAACACGCTCAAACATACATTTCTCGTTGCGCCATACGATGTAGGCCTCTCTAAGCTCCTCCAGAACCTCCTCCTGAGCCAGCAGAGCACAATTCAGCTTCCAAGAGCCTGGGCCAGATGGGAAACCATGGCCCAGAACCCCTTGAAACAGAATGGCCCTGTGGTCAGAGAAGAAGCAGGGAACCATAGAGTGCCTAGTCTGCCTGACTGCTCGAGAGGCAAGCACAAAGTCAATCCGAGAACGGAGCGAGCCATCGGGGCGGCTCCATGTATAATTAACAGAGCCGTTCCCGATGGACCCAACAACGTCCTGCAAGGATGCTTCAGTCACCATCTCGATGAGCAGTTTGGATGTGACATCCAACTTGGCAGATGTCCCAGAACTGCGTCCGTCCGCTTCAATGGGGCAGTTGAAGTCCCCACCCAACACAACAGCCCTGGAGGTTGCGAGCTGGGCCCGCAGGGCCTGGAATAGTTCCAGACGCGCACCCTTCTCAGGAGAGGCATACACATTGATGAGCCTTACGGGCTCCCCCGCCCAAGAGCCGTCTGCAATTAGCAATCTGCCACAGACAAGCTCCTGAACAGAATCAAGTGTAAAGTTGCCTCCTCTGATCAGGATGGCGACCCCTGCGGACTTACAGTCGCCCCTGCCGGACCAGTAGGAGGGACCGTGGGACCACTGCCTGGCCAGATGGTTGTAGGACCTAGAAGAGGACAGAGCACATTCCTGCAACATATACACATCGCACAACTGAGCATTTAAAAACGAAAGAACTGTCTGGAATCTAGGCCTATCTCTCATACTCCGCACATTTAAGCTAAAGATGGAAAGATTAGCCATGGGAATAAAAAAGAAAGGTTAGTCGCAGACATTATACGTCACCAGTCCGGTCGGGCGGATCCTCTTCTTCGGGGCCCGCCGGCTCGATCCATGCCCTTATGCAGTCCTCCACCGCCACTTTCAGGTGTGCATTCTCTGGGACGTCTTCGAAGTCAAAAGCCTCCGGTTCGTCGACCAGATTCTCCACCACCTGATCCATGTCGCTTTCCTCCGGGAGGTCATCTTCGCGGACCTCGATGATCTTTTTCTTGGAGGTCTCAGCCGACGGGCTATCCCTCCCTTTCCTCTTCCTGTCGGGAACCACTGTGGGGACAAGAGGGGGATAATCCTCCAAGGAGAGAACCACAGCAGCGGGAGGAAAGGTTAGTGCTGCTGGGTTAGGGGAGTGGGGTGGGAGGGTGGGGGTAGGGGCGGGGGACAGGGGACCCACTGAGGCAATGGGATAGGGGAGGGATTCCTCAGTGTGGGTTGCCGGGGAGGGGGTAGGGGGGGAAGGAGGGTAGGGGGTAGGGGTAGGGAGGGCGGGGGTGGGGGGAGGGTTAGGGGCCGTCGTCCTCTTACCCTCCTTCTTCTTCTTCTCCTTCTCCTTCTCCTTGGGCTTCTGTGCTTCTTGGGCTACGGCCGGCTGCTGGCTGGTCGGAGCTTTGGCAACCACGGATGCCCACGTTCTCTTTTCCCTCTCTGGGCAGGCCCTGTAGCTGTGGTCCGCATGGCCGCAGAGGTTGCAGGTTTTTGCCTTCGGACAGTCCTTTACCCATGCCCCGGCACTCGGCAGACTCTACAGGAATCTTCGCTGCAGTCCTTCGCCTAATGACCCTTCTTGCTGCATCTCCTGCAGATCTGCGGCATATCCGGGTAATAGATGAAGCCTGGAGCGTCACCCAGAGAGAAAGCCAGAGGCAGGTGCTGGAAACCGTCGTCCGATGACTCATCCCTGTTGAGCCTCACGACCACCGACCACTTGCCAGTCCAGAATCCAAGGCTGCTCAGGATCTTGGAGGGTTCCTTGACCACTGTGCAGTACCTTGCAAGGAATGTGGCAATGTCCTTGCCTGGGATGTACGGGTTAAGGATTGAAACCGTCACCCGCCTCTCCTCCCTTTGGATTAAGCAGTTGCTTACAAAGCGAGACAAAGGGGATTCGGGCCTCGCTGCCTTTACCGCCTCCCAGTACCTCCTGCAGGTGTTGAAGGAGGCAAAAGTCACATAGAAGATCCCAGTGAAGAAGAAAATGCTGAGGGTTTCAGCCTTGGAGAAACCCTGGTCCAGGACCATCTTCTTAGCGAACACATCCTCAGACATGTCCGGCTCTCTACCATCCACCTTCTTCAGTCGCATGGCCACCGTAGTGCGCATCCAGGGCCGCAGTGTAGGGACGCCTGGATCCGCAGCCTTGCTGGTCGTCGGCTGAGCTGGGGCGGCAGAGGAAGAGGCATCCACGACCTGGGCCTCCTGGCTCTTCATCGCTTCCTTCTTCTGCTGGGTCTTCTTCATCTCCGGTGCTGAAGAGGCCATGGCTTCTCCTGGTCGAGCTCTTTCCTGGTGGGCGGAGCTATGCAGATCCTCGTCGAAGGGGGCGGAGAGATGCAAATCCTCGTCGCCGGCTTCTTCGGGGTTCAGCGTCGTCCTTCTCAGGGTTCCGGGGCGTCTTCGTCGATCGTTCGTCGGCAGGCCGGATCGAAGTGGTTCTCCGGTCAAACCGTCGGGCACAGGACAATCGAGTAGCAGGCCGAGAGGAAGGTTCACTCTCGTTCCTGGGGAATAGCATGTTGATATTTTTGATTGAAAATATCTTTATTACAATCAGTCGTCGTCAGGCATACATAAACTGTGACGCAGCACAGTTCAATAAATAAGACAAAACATACTCAGCACCATGGTACAACATACAGCACAGGCTCCCTACGCTATACATCATACCACCCGCTACACTAACATTCCCGCATACCTTAACAATCCTAAAACAACAAACAATAAAGCAATACAGACAAGTGATGGGGTAAGGGGGGGAAATCACAGGCCCGAAGCTTTATTGAAAGACAACACAACACAAGGGGAGAGGGGAAAGGAGAGGGGTATCAATCCTCTTCTTCCTGGTCCGATCTGTCCATGATGGAATAGTCTCTGAGCAGGCTGTGGACCAGCCTGCGGCAGTCCAGAAAGGACATCCTCTCCTTCTTCAAAATGAGGCGGTTCCTGGCAAGCCATATAGCGTCCTTAAAACAGTTCATAAGGCGCCAGGCCTCCCGGGTTGCCTCATCGCCGAAATTCCCAGGGAACAGGCCGTACAGCACCGCGCAGTGCGTTAGCCTGTTCCTGGGCACACAGTCACTGAGTTCAAGTTCCAGGGCGTCCAACAGGCCCTGAGCAAACGGACACTGCCAAAAGAGGTGCAAAGATGTTTCCTCCACGAAGGGGCACCGGGGGCAGTACCGCGTTTTGCACAGGTTGCGGGCATGCATGAATGACCTCAAAGGCAGTCCCCCCTGAATGGCCATCCAAGACAAGTCCTTGTGCCCGTTGGTCAACTTCGCCGAAGCCACATTAGTCCATACAGTCTCTGCGGTGGCCGCAGTGAGCCCTGGAATGAGCTCCATAGAGTCCTGTGCTCTGATAAGCTTGTGGACAGTTTTTGGCTTCCACAAGTCGGGCTTGAGTCCCTCCAGTTGGTGTTCCCTCACAAACTTGACGACACCCCCGTAGAACCAGGGAGTGTGCCAGTTGTAAGGGATGGAGCTGTCCCACTTGTCCCAGCTCAGACCCCTCCAGAGGGGGAGGAGGAACAGGCGAGACATGGACCTGCCCGCAGAGCCATTCTTCTGTTGCAGAGTCCTCCGCACACAGTCACATACGAAGGCTGCCCGCAGCAAGGTAGGGATATCTGGAACACCTTTTCCGCCCTTGCGGGGTTCCTTGTACATCACGGAGCGCTTCACTCTGTCCATTTTGGAGCCCCAGATGAAACGAAACACGGTCCTGGTGATGGCCCTGCAGACGGTGACATGGGGGGGCCAGGCCTGTGCGGTGTACTGGAGCACAGGCAGAACTTCGTTCCTCAGGACCAATGCTTTGCCCTCAATGGTGAGGTGTCTGAGGCTCCACAGCCCGATCTTCGTATTGACCTTAGCCAATCGCTCTTCCCAGGACTTGAGGGCCGAGCCTTCCTTTCCGAACCAGACTCCAAGGATCTTGATGAAGTCCGGTTTGATGGTAAACGGGAAGGGGGCGGAGGAAGCCAGGTGCCACTCCCCGAAGAGCATAGCCTCCGACTTCCCGCAGTTGACCTTTGCCCCTGAAGCCTTTCCGAACTTCTCGCAGGTCTGGACGAGTGCGGTCACCGAACGCTGGTCAGCGCAGAAGACGGTCACGTCGTCCATGTACAGCGAGCACTTGACCTCGTGTCGATCGGGTCCGGGTACGGTGATCCCTCTGATCTCTCCTTTCTGCCGTATAGCCTCCACGAAGGATTCTATAACACAAACAAAAAGGAGAGGTGAGAGCGGGCAGCCTTGTCTGACCCCAGAAGGAACTGGAAAGGGGTCAGTCTTCCAGCCGTTCACCAGTACCCTGCTGAAAATATCAAAATACATGACGTTAACAAAACGACAAAACATATCACCAAGTCCTAACCTACGCAGTGCCCTGCCCATGAACTCGTGAGAGACCCGGTCAAAAGCCTTCTCCTGATCAAGGCTGACCAGGGCCGCGTGTGCACGGCGGCTTTGGATGTAATGGACCGTGTCCCTCACTAGGGCGAGGCTGTCTGCGATCCTGCGGCCGGGAATGCCACAGGTCTGGTCCAGATGGACGACCTGACCGATGACCTTCTTCAGCCGGTTGGCCAGCACCTTGGCGAGGATCTTGTAGTCCATGTTCAAGAGAGAGATGGAACGCCAATTTTTCAAGTCACATCTCTTCCCCTTCCGCTTATACAAGATCGTGATCATACCTTCCCTCAACGACGGAGGCATTCTGCCCTCCACCACGTCTCCTCGTACAGCTCCAACAGGTCCGGGCAAATGAGATCCCCCAGCGCTACATAGAGCTCCGCTGGGAGACTATCACTGCCCGGGGTCCTGCCAGGCCTAAATGATTTAGCGGCAGAGAGCAGCTTCCCCACCGTCAAGGGGGCGTCCATGGCCGACGCACCTGCGGGATCAACAACGTTAGTGATACCTGATAGGAATTCGTCGGCCACTTCGGAGTCGGTGGTCTTCGGGGCGTAGAGGCTGCGGTAGAAGCTAGTGACAACCCCCATCACGTCCTCTTTGCCCTTCCGCAAACATCCGGTCTCATCCCGCAGCTCAGTCAGGGGCGTGTGGCCAGCGTGGAGTTTCCTTGGAACGGAAGACGATTCGCTTGTATTCCTCCTCAAAGTGCCTTTGCAAGCTCTTTTTGGTCTCCTCCAGCTCCTCCTTCACGTCCCAGCCGCACCGGAGAAGGTCTTGCAGTGACCGCAGCTCGCGCTGCAGCCTCCTGAAGTCCCTCTTTCTTCCGCACGCCTGTTGACGACTCTTGGCCTGAAAGAAACTGCGAAATTGAACCTTAACAAATTCCCACCAATCACTAACACGCTCAAACATACATTACTCATTGCGCCATACGATGTAGGCCTCTCTAAGCTCCTCCAGAACCTCCTCCTAAGCCAGCAGAGCACAATTCAGCTTCCAATAGCCTGGGCCAGATGGGAAACCATGGCCCAGAACCCCTTGAAACAGAATGGCCCTGTGGTCAGAGAAGAAGCAGGGAACCATAGAGTGCCTAGTCTGCCTGACTGCTCGGCAAACACAAAGTCAATCCGAGAACGGAGCGAGCCATCGGGGCGGCTCCATGTATAATTAACAGAGCCGTTCCCGATGGACCCAACAACGTCCTGCAAGGATGCTTCAGTCACCATCTCGATGAGCAGTTTGGATGTGACATCCAACTTGGCAGATGTCCCAGAGCTGCGTCCGTCCGCTTCAATGGGGCAAATGAAGTCCCCACCCAACACTACAGCCCTGGTGGTTGCGAGCTGGGCCCGCAGGGCCTGGAATAGTTCCAGACGCGCACCCTTCTCAGGAGAGGCATACACATTGATGAGCCTTACGGGCTCCCCCGCCCAAGAGCCGTCTGCAATTAGCAATCTGCCACAGACAAGCTCCTGAACAGAATCAAGTGTAAAGTTGCCTCCCCTGATCAGGATGGCGACCCCTGCGGACTTACAGTCGCCCCCGCCGGACCAGTAGGAGGGACCGTGAGACCACTGCCTGGCCAGATGGTTGTAGGACCTAGAAGAGGACAGAGCACATTCCTGCAACATATACACATCGCGCAACTGAGCATTTAAAAACGAAAGAACTGTCTGGAATCTAGACCTATCTCTCATACTCCGCACATTTAAGCTAAAGATGGAAAGATTAGCCATGGGAATAAAAACGAATGGTTAGTCGCAGACATTATACGTCACCAGTCCGGTCGGGCGGATCCTCTTCTTAGGGGCCCGCCGGCTCGATCCATGCCCTTATGCAGTCCTCCACCGCTGCTTTCAGGTGTGCATTCTCTGGGACGTCTTCGAAGTCGAAAGCCTCCGGTTCGTCGACCAGATTCTCCACCACCTGATCCATGTCGCTTTCCTCCGGGAGGTCATCTTCGCGGACCTCGATGATCTTTTTCTTGGAGGTCTCAGCCGACGGGCTGTCCCTCCCTTTCCTCTTCCTGTAGGGAACCACTGTGGGGTCAAGAGGGGGATAATCCTCCAAGGAGAGAACCACAGCAGCGGGAGGAAAGGTGAGTGTTGCTGAGTTGGGGGAGTGGGGTGGGAGGGTGGGGGTAGGGGCGGGGAACAGGGGACCCACTGAGGCAATGTTTGTTATTACTAAATTCATTCCTTAGACCCCTTTGTTTGCACCATGTCGTAGCTGGTTGCGGCTTAGGCCCCACTATTTCACTGAGTCTTTCTATATTGAAGCAACAGAACCTGTGAATCAGCCCAGCCACTATGGCCATATGTGAGCGAGCACAATGATTCACATATGCAAATACCAAAGGCCTTTGCGGCAAAGAGCAATGTTGCTTGGAAATCTAAGCTTGCTTTCTGCTTTGTTACTGCAAGGGTCAACACATTTGTGATTAGCATATGAAATTACTGTTTTGTATTCACTAATAAAAAGCTTATAGATCTGGAGACACGGATAATAGTGATGTCGCATTAATGCTAAAGATAAAGCTAAACAAACTGCAGAACCAGCTAAGGTTTTTAGAGGACATGTGAAAACATGAGACATTACATAGAAATACCCATGGAATAGTATTCCTAAACATTGTCAGACTTGTCAAGCAATCTGATCTCACAACAGTAAACTAAAATTAACATTTTGACAGAGGGGGAAGGGCGCAGGAAGCTCCAGCTTACTGCATACAGATCATTGGATTCTGCTGCAGTCTCACAAAGCCCAATCTCGTAGTCCAGTCTCAGAGCAGACTATCATATATTCCTCAATACACACCACTAAAAAAAGCCTTGGTCACGGATTAGCGTTGTGGCAGAAGATGCTTTGAAAAGCCTGACACTATTGGCAAATGTGACATATACATCGTGATCACACATCCATCAACTGCACTATGCGCCAAGCCAAACAATCATCAGCATAACAATCACATAAAAAATGTGACGTCTCTTACCACATGTGAACATATCCTTGATGTATAATTGTAAAGGCTTTAGGCCTGTCCATATTGCCAATGGCCACTTTATTGCATAGCCAACATGGAGTCTGGTCGATTTTAGTTGTGCGTTGAGGAAATGTGCTACATTCCACAACCCAATCGAGAGACAAAAACGCTGATGTTTGTTGAAGAATGTAAATTATTCAAAAGTCATAGACAATCAGTGTTTTTTCATACAAAAAGATACAAGCGATTTTCTTGCTGATTATGAATGTAGTTATGATGTGCTGAAAAATAGAAGTGAGATAGAAAATTAGTTACAATAAATATATCATGTTCTCAATCAAATCTCAGCTGCAAGGGATGACAGTAGAGACTACACAAAAATTATGGCCCTTTTACACACAAACATTAGGTGACAGATTGTCTGTCAAAGACATAAATCCAAAGGCAGGAATGGATTAGAAAAGAGGAGACATCTCAGGCTTTCATTTATGACCTGATCTCTGTTTTTAGAGTCCATTTCTGGCCTTGGCAGCAAAACTTTGTCAGATAGTGTTTCAGGTCAAAAGGTCCCTTACACACAAGAAACAGGCGCCCTGGAGATATTAAAAGGCAAGATTTATGATTGTACATCTTTCTAACTTTGTTTGTAAAATGAGGATCTTAGAAAACTGTTTGATGAAACAGAGTGTACCATGTCACCACGGTAAGGTGTCCTCAGGGACATGGACCCTACTCTAACCTAACAGAAAATGACCTCTCTGGGCCAGAAGAAGCAGACCACTTGCCATAAAAAAAAAAAAGTAAAATAAGGATAAAATAAAAAATATGATGTATTGCCTCATACATCAAATACTAGAAATCATAAACGGGGTAGGCGACGAGAAGCCCGAGAGCGCCATCCACGCCGTGGCTGGCGCCTAAGAACGGCCCTAGTACCCTCAGATGGAGGTGGCATGGCACCAGGTGGCTCTGGGGAAACTGCTGGGGGACAGGGGGGACATAGGTGGGGGCACAGGTTGGGGCTCAGTGGTCTGAGGGAAAAGGTTAACATCCTCCGGGATACGTGGCCTCGGTAAGTGTAAACCATACACAGTTTGTAGGAGGTGGCCCACGTAGGAAGGGTCGGGGAAAGTATCCGGGTCAATCTGCTCGTGGCACGTCATGACGAAGTCCATGACGAGCCTCGCACTCCGTGCCACAATATTAGGAAGATCCCGTAAACGGGTTCCCAGATAGTGGCAGAAGAAGTCATTCTGGTCATCATCCCCATCAAACCGCCTCACAAACTGGATGACAGAATGATTAACCTCAGTCAATGCTGACTCAGGATCTTCTAGGTCCCGGCGCCGCCTGGTGGTGGTGGTGGACCGCGTCAGTGGCTGACGTGGCCTAGCTGCCAGGAGCACACCACTGGGAGCTGCACCCGATGTGGACGGTGCTGCAGCCTCCTCCTCTTCGGGCATAGAAGTAGAGCCAGAAGGTCCTGGCATCGGCTCCGTGCCCTCAGAAAGAGTCGGGCTGCCTGGCTCCTGTGATGGCGGTGGCGTGGCACTCTCCCCCTCCTGCTGGGGTGCTTCAACTGCAGCACCACCAGCATCCTCGCCTCCAGCTGGCTCGGAAAAATTGCCACTGGTTCTGTGGAGAGACAGAAAGGTTAGAGAATCTCGACACATTCACAAAGTCACATTTGTTATTCATTTTTGTGTTTCATAAATTTGCTAACATACAGTATGGTTACATTTGCTATTTGGTAACAGGAATACATTATGTAGTGCAATCAGAATCCTAGGCCAGGACATACAACTGTTTATTCCTAGTCTTTCAGATTAGTGTGTTAGAAGATAAAGTAAGCCACATATTGTTTGAATAATTGCCCCTTTCTCACTGTGCCAACAATGCTCTCATCTTCATGGCATGTTGTGGCCATGGAAGCATTCTTGTGACCACACAATAACAAGTGTATTCTCATGTCGACCATCATGGAGAGGGGCGTCAGTTAGTCATGTCAGCAGATACACAAGCGTCCAGTAACAGGGCTCTGTACCTGTCATTGATCCCCGCAGGGCACACTGACAGTGATAGAGCAGGAGGCCACCCAGCATTGAGTATTCAGGAAGTGAATAGTGTGGCCCGACCAACAGCTCTCTGACTGCTTTGTACAGTAGGAGACATAAGATTGAACATTATCCGCTGCATGGAAAAGGGCATTTCATTCACCATGCTTACTGGCTCTGCCACCTACAGCACACGCTGAACAACTGAAGTAGTGACCGTGATCAGAAAAATTCACAATAATTTGATATTTTGGTGTAGCTCCATGACAGAAAGTCATATATTTTACATTCATTAGAGGATGGTGAAGCATGAGTGAGAGTGATGTGTAAGCATTTGGTTGACTGTGAGCAAAGGGGCCTATTGGGATTGATCAGGATAGATTAACCCTCTCTGTACAGTCACATACACCATCATGAAGGCTAAAAAACATTACACAACTAGGGCCTTAGAAAGAATGCCAATAGTGTATGTTTGGAAAAAATACATAAACATTTCTGATATAGTATTGTCATTCATAGAAAATCTAAACATAAAGCAGAATGTGATGGGGAGTGCATGATATCAGCTGCCACAGAGTATGGAGCAGGCTCAGCTCAAGATCCCAATCCAGACTTTGGAGAGAATAGGGACATCAAAGATTTACAATCATCAATGAGATATTGGACACTATATGATACTATATACATTAGCAAATAAGCCAAATATCCTTACAGCCGCTGACTCCGGCTAGGGAGAAAATCCAACAGGGGCGCATAGCGCATAGAGGTCGGCTCCCCACCCCTCTCCTCCGTGCGCACCGCCCGTTGGTACTGGTCCCTCACACTTGACCAGCGGGTCTCCACTGCTCGGACTGACAAAAGAGAACAAAAAAGGACTATGTTAAAAATAAATATATTTTTTCAGAAATATTCTAAGGCTTATTATGAATATCATGCATTCTTCGAAAGATTTTCATTCATACATGATGTGACAATACGACATACCCATCCGCATCTGCTCCGAGTCCGTAACCTCTCCCCACTGTGGGACTACCAGAGCCGCTATAGTGTCCCACGTCTGTCAACGCAGAACGCGGTCGTGGTAGCCACGCACAGTCAAATCCCACAAATGGGGACGTGACCGCACCTGAAAAAAAAATATATGAACACATAAATCAAGACACATCTCCATCTGACTTCACCTCTCTGTGTGTCTAGATCTATTTGAAGAATAACAACACGAAAAACAGGTTTTCCATAAGGAAAATACATAGAGTGGTGTTGGGATTCCAACAGAACACCTGTGTAATCTTATGCACACAGCCTAATAACCACTGAGCCAAGACGCACAACACAAAGGAATGCTGGAACTCTTGGAAGAGACTTAGGAAAAGATCCTAACATTTGTCAGCAATTATTTATTTTAGTAAAGGATTGTTATCTTAACTGCCACTAATTTGGAGTCCACAAGACCAGCTCAATGAGACCTTTGCATTGAGACCTAATGACAAAGGAAATCAACATTCCTTTGAAAAACCATCAACACATGTGCAAACCAGTGAAGCTAACAATGACACTACTGCGGTGGTTGTTCTGGGGTGTGTGGTGTGTTGCCAACAGTAGTGTGTGGCAAAAACATGTCCCAACGACTATGGTGACAGACATTGCTATTTTGTCATAGATTGATCAATAAAACATTCATTCAAAATTTTTTTTATAAATATCTGTGCAAGAAAATACATAGAAGGTTATGTATTGCATTATGTGAAAGATTCAATGAGGGACAGACAATAACATTCAACAACGTCGAAAATAAAGCTACATCAAAAACGCATCAGTTTTTATACTACATGAAATACGCAGAAAACCAAAGAGTTTTATATAAGACAACATGAAAAACCATTACAAAACCATAGCGTTATAACACAACATGACAAACGCAAAAAAATATATACATTCACAACAAAAACTGAAAAACGCATCGAAAACGCATAAGTTTTTAGAATACATGAAATACGCAGAAAACATAAGACTTTTATATAAGACAACATGAAAAACCATTACAAAACAATAGCTTTATAACACAACATGACAAACGCAAAAAAATATATACATTCACAACATAAACTGAAAAATGCATTGAAAACGCATCAGTTTTTTAGAATACATGAAATTCGCAGACTTTTATATGACAACATGAAAAACTATTACAAAACCATAGTTTTATAACACAACATGACAAACGCAAAAAAATATATACATTCACAACATAACCTGAAAAACGCATCGAAAACGCAAGTACTATAATTTTTTCTTTTTACATTAAATACGCGAATATATGACATTTAGAAACAACGAGACAAGAATAACAAGAAGAATGCTACTGTAACAACGCCTCGAAAAATTTTCTTATAGAAATAGTAAAAAAAAATTCTTTGGTTTCTCTAACCAAATACTATAGCATATAAGGAAAAACATAACGCTACAATATGTTGATTGTTTTCGAAGTTACAAATCATTTTTTAAATTATTTGTAAGGGCAAATTCACACGCCCGTCTCGCATAACAAATATGCAGATATTCCACAAGACACATAGTAATAATATTAATATGTGGATTAGATGTGGCTTAGGTGCAGGTTTCTTGTGCGAGACGCCCGTGTGAATTGGGCAAAATAATTTCACATTTATTACATATACATTATATATATATATAAACAAAAAACAATAAATATATATATAAAAAAAATACATTATATATATATATATAGAGAGAGAGAGAGAGAGAGAGATTAAAAATAAAATTATTATAAAAAATTCAAATACAAATATTAAAATAATTTTTCTATAACATTTACCTCTGCGATCAGCCGGGGAACATCAATGTCCCTCTGCCAGGAACCACGTCGCCCACGACGGGCACCACCATGCTCCGCTACTCGCCGTGCCATAGCTCTAGATCGGGACATCTAAGGAGGTGAGCTATTGAAGCCCATTCACTTGGGCCTTTTAAACTCAAGGGGCGTTACGCATTGATCAATTATTCTAATCAGAATCCTGTTTTATCCGGCTGTAATGAGAGTTCCGTCTGGGACAAATGTTACTTCCTACGGCCGAGTTTGACCATTTCGGGCCGGAAATAATGGTCTGGTTCATTTTTTACGGACCCGGATACAATCAGGCCGTAGACTCATACGGAGTGTGCACTTTACAGCCGCATATCCTATACTTCCAAGCATACACATGAACCACCAAAAATACCGCCGCACAATTACAGCCGCAAATACAGCCGCACACTTACATAGTCTGAACCTGGCCTTAGTGTAATTTTGTGCCATTTTGGTTGGTGGTGTGCCCCGGGATTTTTTAAGTATAAAAAGTATGCCATTTTCAATAAACTTTGTAAAAAAAGTTTATTTGCATTCATTTTAATGGTCCAAAGAATGTCAAGCAAAATGGTCGGCCCTCGCACATGTTCACTTCATTAAATTTGGCACTCTTCGAAAAAGTTTGGACATGCCTGGTCTAATGGAACCATAATATTTTAGCACGAAAAAAATTTAATCAATGATACAATGCTGCCATCTGTTGGAACCATAAAATTCTAGCACCCAAAAAATCTCATCAATGAGACAATGCTGCCATCTAATGGAAAAATCATTCACTGATTTTATATTCTAGCTCCCAAATAATCTCATTAATGGAACAATGCTGCCATTAATATTCTAGCACGCAAATAATCTCATCAATAAGACAGTGCTGCCATCTAGTGGAAACATAATATTCTAGCACACAAAAAATCTCATCAATGAGACAATGCTGCCATCTAGTGGAAAAATCATTCACTAATTTAATATTCTAGCTCTTAAAAAATCTCAATAGAAAGACAATGCTACCATCTAGTGCAGGGGTGGGGAACCTTTTCCATGTCGAGGGCCGGTCGGGCATTAATAAAATCATTCGAGGGCCGCATACCATGCGCGGCAATTAGTAGTGTGGGTTTGCAGCACCCGGGGCAAAGTATTGTTCGCCTAGTGCCCCTGCTATTGTAGTTAACCCCCAGTGATGCCCCTGCTATTGTAGTTAACCCCCAGTGATGCCCCTTGTAGTCTAGTTAACCCCCAAGTCATGTCCCTGGTAGCCTAAATAACCCCCTATCAGTCATGTCCCTGGTGGACTAGTTAACCCCCATCAGTCATGTCCCTGGTGGACTAGTTAACCCCCATCAGTCATGTCCCTCGTGGACTAGTTAACCCCCAAGTCATGTCCCTGGTGGCCTAAATAACCACCTATCAGTCATGTCCCTGGTGGACTAGTTAACCCCCATCAGTCATGTCCCTGGTGGACTAGTTAACCCCCATCAGTCATGTCCCTGGTGGACTAGTTAACCCCCATCAGTCATGTCCCTGGTGGACTAGTTAACCCCCATCAGTCATGTCCCTGGTGGACTAGTTAACCCCCATCAGTCATGTCCCTGGTGGACTAGTTATCCCCCATCAGTCATGTCCCTGGTGGACTAGTTAACCTCCATCAGTCATGTCCCTGGTGGACTAGTTAACCCCCATCAGTCATGTCCTTGGTGGACTAGTTAACCCCCATCAGTCATGTCCCTGGTGGACTAGTTAACCTCCATCAGTCATGTCCCTGGTGGACTAGTTAACCCCCATCAGTCATGTCCCTGGTGGACTAGTTAACCCCCATCAGGCATGTCCCTGGTGGACTAGTTAACCCCCATCAGTCATGTCCCTGGTGGACTAGTTAACCCCCATCTGTCATGTCCCTGGTAGCCTATTTAACCCCCAAATAAAAAAAATAAACATCCCACTCACCTTACCTCCGCTCCCACGCTGTCCAGGTCCTCTTCTCTCCCACGTCCTCTTATGTCCCAGGTCTTCTCCTGCAGGCGGCGCGCGATGAAATGACGTCATCGCGCACGGCCCGCAGGAGACTGAAGACGCGCTGCTCTGCTGGGGAAGAAGCCGGCACAGACACAGGAGGATGCTGTGTATGCCGGCTCCTTCCTCCTCCAGAGCAGCGCGCATTACAGGGGAGCTGCGGTTCCCCACCCCTGATCTAGTGGAACCATAATATTCTAACACTGAAATATTCTTATTAATGAGACAATGCTGCCATCTAGTGGAAACATAATATTCTAGCACGCAAATAATCTCAGTAACGATAAAATATTCCCATCTAGTGGAACCATAATATTCAAGCACGAAAAAAATCTAATCAATGAGACAATGCTGCCATTTAGTGGAAAAATCATTCACTGATTTAATATTCTAGCTCCCAAAGAATCTCATTAATAAGACAATGTTGCCATCTAGTGGAACCATAAAATTCTAGTACGCAAATATTCTTATTAATGAGACAATGCTGCCATCTAGTGGAACCATACTATTTTAGCTCCCAAATAATCTCATTCATGAACCAATGCTGCCATCTAGTGGAGTAGATAAATATAGCAGCTCTCCCCATGATAACAGTAATTATCCTACCTACTAACAGTCTCAACGGTGAGACGCTGCTGCCATCTAGTGGAACCATCATTCACCAATATAATATTCTAGCATGGAAATAATCTCATTAATGGGACAATACTGCCATCTAGTGGAAACATAATATTTTAACTCCCAAATAATCTTATTAATGAGGCAATGCTGCCATTTAGTGGAAACATAAAATTCTAGCACGCAAATAATTTCATTATTGAGACAATATTGCCATCTAGTGGAACCACTATATTCTAGCATGCAAATAATCTCATTAATAATACAATGCTGCCATCTAGTGGAACCATAATATTCTAGCACAAAAAAAATCTCATCAATGAGACAATGCTGCCATCTAGTGGAACCATAATATTCTAGCATGAAAAAAATCTAATCAATGAGACAATGCTGCCATCTAGTGGAAAAATCATTTACTGATTCTAGCTCCCAAATAATCTTGTATAATGAGATAATGCTGCCATCTAGTGCGATCTTAAAATTGTAGCATGCAAATAATCTTAATACAGTAATACCTCGGTTTTCGAACGCTTTGAAACTCGAACTGCTTGGTATTTGAACAAAAATTTACCCAGAAGTACTGTTTGGAATTCGAACTTTGCTCGGTTTTCGAACGTTTCTTGAAACATTTTTGCGAGCGTGGATGGTGGGTTGTACCTGGCGAGTTAAGCAGTGGTGAGGCTTCACATACATTACAGTGCTGTATAAGACTGCTGGAGTGCATATACAGCGCAGTAGTAGTACAGGCAGTGCACCACCATCTCCCATACATTACAGTGCTTGGATGGGGGGGACGCTATACAGTAAAGGATGGGTGAGGAGTTGGTGACTACTGCACTATAATTGCTGGTTCTGATGAATATTTCTTATGTTTAATGTCCTGTACAGTATAGTGCTGTTCTGTACTGTACTGTACTGATTATACTGAGCACTTATCAGTGTAATAAATGAGTATTGTAGGTAATTATTGGTGGCTGCTGGAACCAATTAATCACATTTACATTATTTCCTATGGGAAGACACTGCTCGGTTTTCAAACTGCCTTCTGGAACCAATTAAGTTCGAGAACCGAGGTACCACTGTAATAAGAAAATGCTCTAGTGGAAATATAATATTCTAGCATGCAAATAATCTCATTAATAAAACAATGCTGCCATCTAGTGGAATCATAATATTCTAGCACGCAAGTAATCTCATTAAAGAGAAAATGCTGCCATCTAGTGGAACCATACTATTTTAGCTCAAAAATAATCTCATTCCTGAATCAATGCCGCCATCTAGTGGAGCAGATAAATATAGCAGCTGTTCCCATGATAACACTCCCACAGTCTTAACAGAGAGACGCTGCTGCCACCTATTGGGACCATCATTCACTAATATAATATTCTAGCACACAAATTATCTCATTTATGAGAAAATACTGCCATCTAGTAAAAACATAATATTCTAACTCTCAAATAATCTTCTTAATGAGACAATACTGCCATGTAGTGAAAACATAACATTCTAACTCCCAAACATGAGACAATGCTGCCATCTAGTGGAACAACTATATCCTAGTACGCAAATAATCTTATTAATGAGATCAATGATCTCATCAATCATACAATGCTGCCATCTATTGGAACCATAATATTCTAGCATGCAAAAAATGTCATAAATGAGACAATGCTGCCATCTAGTGGAAAAATCATTCACTGATTTAATATTCTACCTCCCAAATAATCTCAGTAATGAGACAATGCTGTAATCTAGTGGAACCATAAAATTCTAGCACGCAAACATTCTTATTAATGAGACAATGCTGCCATCTATTGGAACCATAATATTCTAGAACACAAATAATCTTTTTAATAAGGCAATGCTGCCATCTAGTGAAACCATACTATTTTAGCTCCCAAATAATCTCATTCATGAATCAATGCTTCCATCTAGTGGAGCAGATAAATATAGGAGCTCTCTCCATGATAACAGTAATCATCCTACTTACAAACAGTCTCAACATTGAGACGTTGCTGCCATCTAGTGGAACCATCATTCACCAATATAATATTCTAGCATGGAAATAATCTCATTAATGAGACAATTCTGCCATCTAGTGTAAACATAATATTCTAACTCTCAAATAATCTTATTAATATGACAATACTACCATCTAGTGCAAACATAAAATTCTAGCATGCATATAATCTCATTAATGAGACAATGCTGCCATCTAGTGGAACCATAATATTCTAGCACAAAAAAAATCTCATCAATGAGACAATGCTGCCATCTAGTGGAAAAATCATTTACTGATTTAATATTTTAGCTCCCAAATAATCTTGTTAATGAGACAATGCTGCCATCTAGTGGAATCATAAAATTCTAGTACGCAAATAATCTTAATAATGAGAAAATGCTGCCATCTAGTGGAACCATAATATTCTAGTACGCAAATAATCTCATTAATGAGACAATGCTGCCATCTAGTGGAACCATACTATTTCAGCTCGAAAATAATCTCATTCATAAATCAATGCCGCCATCTAGTGGAGCTGATAAATATAGCAGCTCTCCCCATGATAACAGTAATTATCCTACTCATACACACTCTCAACGGAGAGACGGTGCTTCCACGTTTTCGGACCATCATCCACCAATATAATATTCTAGCACGCAATTAATCTCATTACTGAGACAATACTGCCATCTAGTGAAAAAATATTTTTCTAACTGCCAAATAATCTTATTAATGAGACAATGCTGGCATCTAGTGGAACTACAATATTCTAGCACTCAAATAATTTTATTAATGAGACAAAGCTGCCATGTAGAAGAACCATAATATTCTAGCACCCCAAAAATATCATTAATGAGACAATGCTACCATCTAGTGGAAAAATCATTCACTGATTTAATATTCTAGCTCCCAAATAATCTCATTAATGGGACAATGCTGCCATCTAGTGGAACCATAATATTCTAGCACGAAAATAATCTCATTAATAGGACAATGCTGCCATCTAGTGAAACCATTATATTGTAGCACGAAAAAAATCTAATCAATGATACAATGCTGCCATCTAATGGAACCATAATATTCTAGCTCCCAAATAATCTCATTAATAGGACAATGCTGCCATCTAGGGAACCATAATATTCTAGCACGCAAATAATGTCATCAATGAGACAATGGTGCCATATAGTGGAAAAATCATTCACTGATTTATTATTCTAGCTCCCAAGTAATCTCATAAATGAGACAATGCTGCTATCTAGTGGAAAAATTATTCACTGATTTATTATTCTAGCTCTTAATCTCAATAGAAAGACAATGCCATCAACTGGAAACATAATATTCTAGCACGCAAATAATCTCATTAATAAGACAATGCTGCATTCTAGTGGAAACAAAATATTCCAACTCCCAAATAATCTTATTAACCCCTTAAGGACAGAGCCTGAAATGACCTTAAGGACAGAGACAAATTTTATGAATATGACCTGTGTCACTTTAGTCATTAATAACTTCGGGATGCTTTTACCTATCCGGCTGATTCTGAGATTGTTTTCTCGTGACATATTGTACTTCACATTTCTGGTAAAATGGAGTCGATACTCATAACGAATCTTTATGAAAAACACCAAAATAACGTGAAAAATTGTGAAGAAATGCATTTTTCCAACTTTGAAACCTTCCTGCTTATACAGAAAATGGTTATGCCACATAAATTATATATTAAATAGCATTAGCAACATGTCTACTTTATGGTGGCAGCATTTATTAAACTATATTTCATTTTTTTTTAGACAATAGAAAGCTTAAATCATTAGCAGCAATTTTCCAAATTTTCTGTAAAATTTCAAAATCAGATATTTTCAGGGACCTGTTCAGGTGGGAAGTGTATTTGAGGGGCCTGTATGTTAGAAAGCCCCACAAAGCACCCCATTTCAGAAACTGCACCCCCCAAACTCTGCAAAAGCACATCCAGAAAGTGTTTTAACCCTTTAGGGGAGTCACAGAAATAAAAGCCAAGTGTGTAAGAAATTTGAAAATTTTTATTTTCTGTGCAGAGATTTTATTGTAATCCAATATCTTTCATAATGATAAACCTATTACCAGAGAAATGCACCCCAATATTGATTGCCCTGTTTCTGCAGTTTATAGAAATACCCCATATGTGGCCGTATTTGACGCAACCACAAGCCTCAGATATAAAGGAGCGCCCAGTGAATTTCAACGCCTCCGTTATATTTGGTTATTTTTGACCGTACCACTTCAGGTTGGCAGAGGCTCTGGGGTGCCAAAACATTAAAAACACCCCTAAAGGGACACCATTTAGAAAACTACACCCCTCAAGGAATGTAACAAGGGGTGCGGTGAGCATTTGGACCCCAAAGGGGCTTCACAGATTTTCAGAACAATGTGGTGTAAAAAAGGAAAAATTCTATTTTTTACACTAAAATGTTGTTCTAGCCTTCATTTTTCATTTTTACAAGGGGATAAAAGAAAAAAAAAACACCAAACGTGTAGCGCAGTTTCTCCCGAGTACAGAAATACCCCACATGTGGACATAAAGTGCCAAGCGGGCGCAGGACGAGCCTCCAAAGGGAAGGAGCGCCAATTGTCCTTTGCAAGCTGGATTTTACTGGAATGGATTTCAAGGGTCATGTCGCATTTACAGACCCCTCGTGCTGCCAAGACACTGAAAACCCCCCACAAGTGACCCCATTTTGGAAACTACACCCCTCAAGGAATCTAACAAGGGGTGCAGTGAGCATATGGACCCCACTGGTGACGGGCACAAATGTGGAACAATGTGACGTGAAAGGGAAAATTTTCATTTTTTCACTTTCTCGGCACAAATGTGGCCGTCATCAAGGGGTCCATATCCTCACTGCACCCCTTGATAGATTGGCGAAGGTTAACCCTTTGTGCATTCCGCAGCTGGCACCCGCCGGCGGACTGATGCAGGCGTGCGTCTCCGCTCGTGTCACACTCCATTCTATGCACGGGCGGATTCCGCCCTCTGTCCAAAGAATGAACACGTTCATTCTTTGGACGGACAACGGAATCCGCCCGTGCATAGAATAGAGTCTATGACACGGGCGGAGACGTGCGCCTGCATCAGTCCGCCGGCGGGTGCCAGCTGCGGAATGCACAAAGGGTTATCCTTCGCCATTCCGCAGTGTGCACATACTCTAAATCTGTAAGTGTACCCTGAGGTACGCTCACAGAGTTTGTAGAATTTCACACCATACCGTGATCTCTTATTGGGACGGTACTGGCGGAAAAGATGTGTCTGGGGGGCAGCGTACGCTACGCTACCCCCAGACACGTCACTTGATGATGATGATGATGATGAGGATGAATGGAGGAAAGAAGGATCCCCCCCATTCATTCTCACTGGCTGTTTCGGTGTTGGAGGCAATAATAGCATATGCGTCCGACGCCGAAAACACCCTGGGGGCCATCTTTATACGGGGACTAGTATATGGGGTATGTAAATGTTAATTGTAAAACTTTATTTCATGTAGTGTAGTGTAATTTAGTGTTTTTTAAGTTTTTTTGACAGTAAGAAAATAATTTCCCTACGCCAAGAAAGGAGCTGCTGATAAATGCCGCACTTACCCGGAAGCGACGCGAAGAAGACGTGAGGACGGCGCGGACCGCAGATCTTCGCTCTGGACGGCCAGATCAGGTGAGTATGGTACACCTGCACCACACACACCTGTTCTGCACCTCTCAGCTACCTAGCTGAGGGGTGCAGAACTCGGCAACACTGTTTTTTACAGTATGATCGCCGTGATGGGCCGGCCGGTACTGGCCGGCCTATCACGGCGATCGTGGGGGTGGCATCGGCGCCATCTTTGGTGGGGACACTTATGGCGATTGGTGCTATCTCGTACAGCACCAATCGCCATTGCTTTCCGGGCCACCGGGTCACCGATGACCCGGAAAGCTGTTTTCAGCTGCTATATGCTGATCTGTATTGATCAGCATATAGCAGCGATCGTCGGCACGGGAGGGGTTAATCACCTCCCGTGCCGACGAGCAGAGATGGCCTGCTATACATTATAGCAGGCCATCTTCCCCGACCGCTGTGTGTGAACACACAGCGATCAGGGAAACATCGGGCGTACCTATACGCCCATTTGCGTTAAAGCCCACCCTGCGGGGGCGTATAGGTACGCCCGATGTCGTTAAGGGGTTAATGCTGCCATCTAGTGGAACCACTATATTCTAGCACGAAAAAAAAGTCTCATCAATGATACAATGCTGCCATCTAGTGCAACCATAATATTCTAGCACGCATAAAATCTCATCAATGAGACAATGCTGCCATCTAAAATTTGAATATGCAAAAAAGGGGTCCGTGGAGCCTCAGTTACGAGTCTCAAAACACGGGAATAGCCAGATATCCCTCTCTCCAGAGAAGGAAGCCCATTGCCAGGCTGGAGGAGGCTGAGAGCCTGGAGGCCAGTGACGTGGTCACACACTGCTCTCATCTATTCCTGCCTGCTCAGTAAGCACTTATCACTTGGAGTGCCGGATCCTTATCACTTCTAAAACTACCTATCTGCCGACGGACAGCCACCGCCAGGAACCGTGCACCCTCCTATATACGCTGGGGACCCCAACAGACACATGAGGAGGTGAGCTGATTTCCAACATTTACTTATGTCTACTTTATGTTGGCAGCATTTATTAAACTTTCTTTCATTTTTTTTTTAGACAATAGAAAGATTAAAACATTAGCAGCAAATTTCCAAATTTTCAGTAAAATTTCAAAATCAGATATTTTTAGGGACCTGTTCAGGTTTATAAAAGTGTATTTGAGGGGACTGTATGTTATAAAGCCCCACAAAGCACCCCATTTCAGAAACTGCACCCCCCAAACTCTGCAAAAGCACACCCAGAAAGCTTTTTAACCCTTTAGGGGAGTCAAAGAAATAAAAGATAAGTGTGTAAGAAATTTGAAAATTTAAATTTTCTGTGCAGAGATTTTCTTGTAATCCAATATTTTTCATAATTGTAAAGCTATTACCAGAGAAATGCACCCCAATATTGATTGCCCCGTTTCTGCAGTTTATAGAAATACCCCATATGTGGCCCTAATGCGCTATTTGACGCAACCACAAGCCTCAGATATAAAGGAGCGCCTGGACTGATAATCTGGCAGACCAGTGTGCTGACCAGATTGCCAGTTCATAGGGGGCCTGCCTTAAAAAGTAACAGGCAGCGCAGGGGACAGTCCTTCCTTCCTTCCTGCCCAAGGCCCCCCTCCTTGTCCCCATGCTGCCTACACATACATACATTAGGGATGGTCCGAACCTGCCGAGGTTTGGGTTCGTACGAACCCGAACGCTTGGCATCAGATTCCCGCTGTCTGGCCGCTCTGTGGAGAGGGTGGATACAGCGGGAGGACCGCCTAGAAAACTGGGATACAGCCATAGCCATAGGCTGTATCCCAGTTTTCCAGGCGGTCCTCCCACTGTATCCACCCGCTGCACGGATCGGCCAGACAGCGGGAATCTGATGCCCAAAAAGCCAAGCATAGCACCCATGTATATGTGTATATGTGAGCAAGTGACCCAAAACAACAAAATTCACCGCAGTGCACCTTGCACCACCAATTTTATTATGTATGGGGTGGGGGGAATTATGATATTTTGTGGGGGCTGAAAGGAGGCTTTGTGTGCCAGGGCTGCTTTCTAGTCCCAGCCTGGTCCGGTCTCCCTCCCTGTTCAGTTGTATCAGCAATTGCTGATACAGCTAACTATACTGCTGGCAGAAGCCCTGGGCTTCCTCTCCTGCCTTTGGGATTTCTACTCACAGGAGAATACACAGGAGCCAGACCTGACCAGAGAAGGCCAGATCCCCAGAGAATAGCAGGAACCTGGACAGGTGAGATTATCCCTAGAACTACATCTCCCATCATGACCTGCTAACAGTTCGCGATGGGAGTTGTAGTTTTGCAGCCTGTGGCCCCCCAGGTTGCAGAACTACAACACCCATCTTGCCGGCTGTCAGCCCATGATGAGTGTTATAGTTTTGCAGTCTGTGTTTCTCCAGGTTATAGCACTACCGCCTCCATTATGTTCTGCTGTCAGTTAATGATGGGAGTTGAAGTTTTTCAGCTGGCGAGTCAAAGATTGGCCTCTCATTGTGCCTGATCAGGTGGGATGGGGGGGGAGGGCCCAAGCAAAAATTTTGCACCAGGGCCCATCAGCCTTTAGCTACGCCCCTGGGGACACCATTTTGAAAACTACACCCCTCGAGGAATGTAACAAGGGGTGCAGTGAGCATTTGGACCCCACAGATGCTTCACAGATTTTCAGAATAATGTGGCGTGAAAAAATTAAAATTATTTTATTATACTGAAACGTTGTTCTAGCCTTCAATTTTTCATTTCCACAAAGCGATAAAAGGAAAAAAAAACCACAAAACATGTAGCGCAGCTTCTCCCGAATACGGAAATACCCCACATGTGGACATAAAGCGCCAAGCGGGCGCAGGATGAGCCTCCAAAGGGAAGGAGCACCAATTGGCCTTTGGAAGCTGAATTTCACTGGAATGGATTTCAAGGGCCATGTTGCATTTACGGAGCCCTCGTGCTGCCAAAACACTGGAAACCCCCCACAAGTGACCCCATTCTGGAAACTACACCCCTCAAGGAATCTAATAAGGGGTGCAGTGAGCATATGGACCCCACTGGTGACGGGCACAAATGTGGAACAATGTGACGTGAAAGTGAAAAATTTCATTTTTTCACATTCAAGGCACAAATGTGCCCATCATCAAGGGGTCCATATGCTCACTGCACCCCTTGTTAGATTCCTTGAGGGGTGTAGTTTCCAGAATGGGGTCACTTGTGGTGGGTTTCCAGTGTTTTGGCAGCACAAGGGCTCTGTAAATGCGACATGGCTTTCATCATCCATTCTGGCCAAATCCAGCCTCCAAAATCCAAATGGCGCTCCTTCCCTTTGGAGGCTTGCCCTGCGTCCACATGGCGCTTTATGTCCACATGTGGGGTATTTACGAACTCAGGGGAAGTTGCTCTACACATTTTGTGTGTTTTTTCTCTCTTTTAACCCCTTGTGAAAATGAAAAATTTAAGGCTAAACCAACATTATAGTGTAAAAAATGTAATATTTAATTTTCACGCCACATTGTTCCACATTTGTGCCCGTCACCAGTGGGGTCCATATGCTCACTACACCCCTTGTTTTTTTTTTTTTTTATATAAGCAATTTTTATTCTCATATATCATTACATACAATATCCTCACTGCACCCCTTATTAGATTCCTTGAGGGGTGTAGTTTCCAGAATGGGGTCACTTCTGGGGGTTTTTCAATGTCTTGGCAACACAGGGCCTTTGTAAATGCGACATGGCATTCACCATCCATTCTAGCCAAATGGCGCTCCTTCCCTTCGGAGGCTTACCCTGCACCCGCATGGCACTTTATGTACACATGTGGGGTATTTCCGTACTCAGGGGAAATTGTTCTACACATTTCGTGTTTTTTTTATCTTTTAACCCCTTGTGAAAATGAAAAAATAAAGACTAGATCAATGATTTAGTGTAAAATTTACATTTTTTTTACACTAAATGTTGGTCTAGCCCTGATTTTTTTCATTTCCACAAGGGGTTAAAAGAGAAAATAAACACAAAACGTGTAGGGTAATTTCCCCTGAGTACGAAAATACCCCACATGTGGATATAATGTGCCATATGGGCACAGAACAAGCCACCAAAGGGACAGAGCGCCATTTAGAGGCTGGAATGGAGGACGAAAGCCATGTCGGATTTGCAGAGTGCCTGTGCTGCCAAAACATTGGAAACCCCCCACAAGTGACCCCATTCTGGAAACTACACCCCTCAAGGAATATAACAAGGGGTTCAGTGAGCATATGGACCCCACTGGTGACAGGCACAAATGTGGAACAATGTGCTGTGAAAATGAAAAATTTAATTTTTTACACTAAAACGTTGGTGTAACTTTGAATTTTTCATGTTCACAAGGGGTTAAAAGAAAAAATAAATGCCTAATCACGTAGCGCAATTTCCCCCGATTACAAGAGTACCCCACATGGGGACACAAAGTGCAAAGTCACTGCACGGAAAGCCTCCAAATGGAAAGAGCATAATTTGGATTTTGGAAGCTGGATTTGGCCAGAATGGAGGACGAAGGGCTCTCAGAGCCCCCGTGCTGCCAAAACAGAGGAAACTCCCCACAAGTGACCCCACCGAACTCAGGAATCTGTGGTTCGTATGGGGTGGGGTCACTTGAGGGGGCTTGTGGGGCTTCCTGGGGCCTAGTCCTGGGGCAGCGCCTTGGGGGCTTGTCATCACTAAATGGTGACGACGATGAGGAAGAAGAGGAAGGAAGAAGGAATGAGGGATCTTCTTCTTCTCCCTCACTGGTTGTCTCAGTATTGGAGGCAATCCAGGCGAATGCCTCTTCAGCTGAGAACAACCTATGGGCCATTTTTTTGTTATTTTTTCTTTAGGGTGCCTTCACACACACCAGATCCACACACTGAAGATCCAGCGTCAGTGCATCCCTATGATTGACATCCCGCTGCGTATATGTAAGTTAACGCCCGCTGACAGGAGCATACTACCTCCTCCCCGCTCAGGCTTGCTTCGGGGCTCCCGTCCGTCACCTCTCCCCACTGTGTCCCACGTCTCTCGACGCAGAACGCAGTCGTGTTAGCCATGCACAGTCACATCCCACAAATGGGGACGTGACCGTACCTGAAATAAAAATATATCAACACATAAATCAATGCACATCTCCATCTGAATTCACCTCTCTGTGTGTCTAGATCTATTTGAAGAATAACACGCAAAACATGTTTTCCATAATGAAAAAACATAGAGTGATGTTGGGATTCGAACAGATGACCTGTGTAATCTTATGCACACAGCCCAACCACTGAGCCAAGACGCACAACCCAAAGGCATGCTTGAACTCTTGGAACAGACTTTGGAAAAGATCCTAACATTTGTCATCAATTATTTCATTCAGTAATGGATTGTTGTCTTAACTGGCACTAATTTGGAGTCCACAATAGCAGCTCAATTAGAGCATTTCATTGAGACCTAATGACAAAGAAAATCAACATTCCTTGGAAAACGCATCAACACATGTGCAAACCAGTCAAGCTAACAATGACACTACTGCGGTTGTTGTTCTGGGTGGTGTGGTGTGTTGGCAACAGTAGTGTGGGCAAAAATCATGGCCCAACGGCTATGGTGACACACATTGCAATTTTGTCCGAAGTATGGTCCAGATTGATAAATAAAAAATAATTTATCAATTTGTTACAAAATCTCAGGGCCAAAAAAGACATAGAAGGTTATGTATTGTATTCTGTAAAAGATTCAATGAGGGACAGACACTAACATTCCACAACGTGGAAACTAAAGCTACATAAAAAACGCATCCAAAACGCAACATTTTTAACACAACATGAAATACGCATCAAAACAAATACATGTATAAGACAACATGAAAAATGCTTCCAAAACGCTACCTTTAAAACACAACATGACAAACGCATCAAAAACAATACATTTAGAACATAACATGAAAAACGCATCGAAAAAGCAACTTAAAAAAAAATTCTAAACACATAAAATACGCTAATATATTACATTTACAATAACGATACAAGAAAAAGGGAACAAGAACAACGCTACTATAACAAGGCATCGAAAAATTTACACAAATAAATATAAAATCACACATTCCTTATTTCTCTAATCAAATACTATGGTATATAAGGAAAAACATCACGCTACAATATGATGATTGCTTTGGAAGAGTTAGAAATCATGTTTGTAATTATTTGTAAGGGCCAATTCACACGCCCGTCTCGCATAAGAAATCCGCTGATATTCCGCAATACTAGCTGCGGCTTAGGTGCGGCTTAGGTGCGGGTTTCTTGTGCGAGACGCCCGTGTGAATTGACCCAAAGATTTTTTGATTTATTACATATATATATAGAGGTAGATAAAAAAAAAAATTTAAAAAATTAAAATTAAAAAAAATATGTACCTCTGCGATCAGCCAGGGAACATCAATGTCCCTCTGCCAGGACCCACGTTGGCCATGACGGGCACCACCACGCTCCGCTCCTCGCCGTGACATAGCTCTGGATCGGGACATCCAAGGAGGTGAGCCATTGAAGCCCATTAACTCGGGCCTTTTAAACTCAAGGGGCGTGACGCATTCATCAATTATTATAATCAGAATCCAGTTTGATCCAACTGTAATCAGGGTTCCGTCTGTGACAAATTTGACATCCTACGGCCGGAGTTGGACCATTTCGGGCCGGAAATAATGGTCTGGTTCATTTTTTTACGGACCCGTATACAATCAGGCCGTAGCCTCATACGGAGTGTGCACTTTACAGCCGCATATCCTATACTTCCAAGCATACGCATGAACCACGAAAAATACTGCCGATTAGTTACAGCCCGCAATACAGCCGCACAGATACATAGTGTGAACCTAGCCTATATGTGTATACAGACCTGTTCCATAAACAGCCATTGATTCCATTGTGTCCAGCAGGGGCGCACTATATATAGAAGTCAATGGTACTCATTTAATTCTATATATAGTGCACCCCCTGCTGGACACTGCTTTGGAATTACCTGATTCGTGGCGTCACGGTATTTTAGAGAATTTGAAGTCTCCATGATCTACTAAATTAAGGGAAATAGCAGTATATGTGCATTTCCCATAATTAATGTACATTAGGAATTTGTCTAACTTTCCATAAGTAATAACATGTTAAAAAAAATACTTTTGGCCGGAGTTTCCTTTAAATTTTCCAGGGCAGCCTCAATGCCTAAAAACAATGTTTTCAAATGGTAGTATGGAGTTGATCAATTTTTTTCTAAGTGCCCAGAGTGGGGGTCTGGTAATGTAGCTAGCTTTCTTCATCAAGAAGATTTTAAGGGGTAGTGCACAAAAAAATGGTGCCATAAAGTGCCAGAGATTTGTAATTTACTTCTATTAAAAAATCTTAAGTCTTCCAGTACTTATCAGCTGCTGTGTGTCCAGCAGGAAGTGGTGTTTTCTTTCCTGTCTGACACAGTGCTCTCTGTTGCCTCCTCTGTCCATGTCAGGAACTGTCCAGAGCAGCAGCAAATCCCCATAGAAAACCTCTCCTGCTCTCCAGACTGGAAATAATACAACTTCCTGTTGGGCATACAGCAGCTGATAAGTACTGGAAGGCTTGAGATTTTTTAATAGAAGTAAATTACAAATCTCTGGCACTTCATGACAGCAGTTGATTTGAAAGAAAAAGTTTTTTTGTGAACTACTTCTTTAACAGGCATAATTTAAGAGTACAAAAGACTGTGAACCCTATCATCTGGGATAATTGGCTGGTAACCTCGGACCAATAATTTGCTATCACTGGACAAGCCCATATCATGTGCCAAAAGTCAGACCTGGGGTGTCTTCATCTGTGGCACTCCTCCAATTGGTACCGACCCATTCTGTGCATACACACTGGAGTTAGATAGCTTTGATGTGAAATGAATAAATGGGTCGTACGGTTATTTGCAGCAGGCGATACATAAAGATGGGATGCATTTGCATTTGTATAGAAACTATGTAATAGATTTAACTTAAGAGACTCTGTCAGTAGGTTTATACTGTCCTATCTAAGGGTAGCATCAATTAGTCACAGAGAAGCTGAAGAGTATAATGTATCACTTACATTGTTCTGTGCAGCTGATTCAGAGATATCATCCTAAATAACATGGACAATAAGAAGTCCTGTCCATTATGTGTGTGTGCCCAGTAGTCCTGGATATTCATGAGCATTCGAAAATTTTGCCCACAAGCTGCTGATTGGCAGTTATCTTTATGTGTTGTGTATAGGCAGTCAGCTGTCAATCAGCAGCTGGAGGGCGGGGGGAGTGGTGTGGCAAGAATCCTATTCTCCTGCTTTTTAGGAGAACGGCTGAGCAGAATGATGGAAATTAGTGGGTAGTTGCAGTAGGTCGTCAGCTGTCACACTGCACCGGTAGAATTTATTTGGTCCCTACTGTAAAAAGCCGACAGAATAAAGCCCAGTAGGGACCGAGATAAAAACGATGCAGTGGTCACTAAGGGGTTAATTGAATTCTTTAGTACAGTGGCTGTTTGCATACGTGTTCATTTTACAGCCATAATTGTCATTGCTGTAAAATTAATTGTACATCAACTTTTACTAAACTTGGTGATCAGTGAAGGTCTGACTGCTGAGACCCCTACCAACTACTAGACTGAAGAGAAAAATGCTCTGCTCAGTGCTGTGTCTTAGCTTGGTTTTCCTTAAAAAAGCTGAGCAAACAAACAGATGCATACACATACAGCTCAAAAATTTACATAGCCAGGCAGAATTTTTGCTTTCTTGATCAAACGTTTATATACTCCAGTTCTTAATACCCACTCTAATATCAATAACAGCTTGAAGTCTTTTGTGGTAGTAGTGGATGAGGTTCTTTATTTTCTAAGGGTATGTACTGAGTAATTTTGGCGCAAACTCCTATGCGGAATTCTCAGCTTGCGCCCGCTCGCAGACTGCGACGGGTGCGCGCGTCTCCGCCCGTGTCATAGACTCCATTCTATGCACGGGTGGATTCTTTCATCCGTCCAAAGAATGATCAAGTTCATTCTTTGCATGGAGGGCGGAATCCGAGCAGAGGCGGGATCTGAGCAGACTTGAAACGGATCCTACCTCTGTCACTGACTAGCTGAGCGGACCTGAGACATCACGTCTCAGGCCCGCATCAGACACCAGGAAGCAGCCGGGAATCGGGGACCGCTTGTTCCATCAGATAGCTGCTTTTAAATGAGAAGTCGGGCGAAAATTATTATTAAAGTATTGTACAGTGGTGCCTCAACATAGAATATTAATTGGTTCCAGGATGACCATTGTATGTTGAGACCAAAACTCTATGGAAAGCTGGTAATTGGTTCTAAATCACCCAAAATGAGAAAAAAATGAAAATTTAAAGGAAGAAAAAGCAGCTAACTAATATGGATACAGCAAGTCTTTACACACAACAGTAAGAAAAGCCATATATATTTCTTTATATGTAGAGGACTGGAGCATTGGCAGGGTTTGTACAGATCACACAGGGTCCCAGAAAAATAAAATGAAGCCGCTCTCAACTGGTGTCCAAAGGCACAACGCATCGTGGCACAGGTAAAGAGCAGTACAGGACATGTAGTATACTGTACTGTAGAGAGGAGATACCAGATAGCCATTTAGTGCATGCACTTCACTAATACTGGGGTTTTACCAGTAAAATGGCCACTTTCATTGGTCAAACAGCTAGTTTTTTTTTAACATGTTCCGCAGAACTGGACTGTGTATCATTGTATGTTGAGTCTGGTCTCAAGTTACGATGGTCCAGAAAGGAACATTGTATGTTGAAAATATTGTATGTTGAGGCCATTGTAAGTTGAGGGATCACCGTACTGCCCCCCAAAAGTTATACAAATCACCAATATACGGGAAATGCACATAAAGTGCTTTTTATTCTTGCGCTTGCTTCTGCACCAAGGCTTCACTTCCTGGATAAAATGTCACAACCCGACTCCCAGAGCTGTGCGGGCTGTGGCTGCTGGAGAGGATGATGGCAGCGGGGTGCTCAGTGTCCCTCCAGTGCACTGTGTCCCTCAGTGTGCCTCTGCCATTATCCTCTCCAGCAGACACAGCCCACACAGCTCTGGGCATCGGGTCGTGACATCACCATTTAATCCAGGAAATGAAGCTTTGATGCAGTAGTAAGTTAGTAAGTGCAGGGAAAAAAGCAATAACTGTATATTGGTGATTTATATAAATTTTGGAGGGCAATACAATACTTTAATAAAAATTGTCGCCGGACTTCTCCCTTAATCCAAGATCTGTCCTGGGGTCCATTCGGCTGGTAATGCCATTTTTGTCCTAAAAAACAGGACAGGAAGGAGGGACGGAGGGGCGTTGCAAGCCTAGGGCACAGACATTCTAAGCGACGCCAATTTGACACAGGGCTGCAAGTGCTGAATAGACCTCAGGACAGATCTTGGTTTAAAAGCAGCTATCCAACGGTACAAGCTGTTTGGGGGGGGGGGGGGGTTGATTGTGGGTACAGTGTCGCTTCAAAGATGCACAATATGGAGGCACCTGAAGAAAAATGGGTTGCATGGTCCAGAAGAAAGCCATTAATATGCAAATGCCACAAAGTTTCTTGACCACAATATGCCAAACAGCACAGCGACAAGCCTGAAGACCTCTGGAACAAGGTAATTTAGAGTTATGAGATAAAAAATCAAACTTTTTGGCTACAACAATAAACGTTACATTTGGAGAGGTTTGAACAAGGCCCATTATGAAAGGAACACCATTCCTACTGTTAAGCATGGGGGTGGATTGCTGATGTTTTGGGGATGTGCGCGCTACAAAGACACAGGAAACTTGGTCAAAGTTGAAGTAAAGATAAATGCAGCATGTTATGAGTAGAGATGATCAAACAGTGGAATATGTTAGGTTCTATCGAACTCGAACCTAGCTGAACCTAGCTGAACCTAGGAATCAAATGTGGAAGGTTCGGCTAGGTTCGAGTTCGATAGAACTTAACATCCCTAGTTATGTGCAAATACTGGAGGCAAGTTTGCACTCCTCAGCACACAGGCTGGGATGTACTTGGACATTCCAGCATGACAAAAATCCAAAACACCAAGGCCAAGTTGACCTGTCGTTGACTACATCAGAACAAAGTGAAGGTTCGGGAGTGGCCATCTCAGTCTCCTGACCTCAATATCATTGAGCCACTCTGGGGAGATCTCAAGCGCGCAGTTAATGCAAGTAAAATGTTCGAGTTCGAGTCGAACCTCGAACATTAGTTAAGTTCAGAGCGGAGTCCGCCTCGGCCGCTGAATAGATGAGCTGCCTTGAGACGTGATGTCTCAAGCCGCAGCTCAGACCAGGAAGCGGCGGCCAGACAGGAGAATCCGTGACCCAGCGTTGGATCGGGGAGGTAAGTGACCGGCGGCCTCTATTTCCACCCCTTCCCCGGCTATACTCTAAAGATAACCCCCACCCGGAGAACCCCTTTAAGGCCCGGCAAGTACCGGCATGGGAGACTGACTTGGAATTCCAGCGGTTGACTTTTTTCTTAACCAGTAGTAAGAGGGAGATTGTGATTACACTGTATAGAGCTCTAGTGAGACCACATCTGGAATACCCAGTTCTTGAGAACTCAGCTAAACAAGGATATTGGTAAAATAGAACGGGTCCAAAGATGAACAACAAAAATGGTGGAGGGTGTCAGGCATAACACCTACCAGGAAAGACTTGTAGGGAACCAATCAGCCCAATTGGGCTAATATGGTTCCCTGGAGCAATGTATAAAGCTCCTGCAGCAGCTGCGGCACATACCGGCCGCGGCAGGAGCAGCAGGTTCTTCATACCGTGTCTAGTCATAGCGCTCTGCCTGTCAGTGCGCTCGGCAGGGTGATTGACAGGCAGAGAGGCCAGTAACAGACCTCCCTGCCTGTCAATAATTCCTGCGGAGCACGCTGACAGGCAGAGCGCTGTGACTAGACACGGATGGGGAGCCGCCTAGATGACTACTTTCCCGCCCATGTCTGTCACGAGCCAGGGAAATAAAAGTCATTTTCCCCTTATATAAAGCTCCTGCTGCAGCCACGGCCGGTATGTGCCGCGGCTGCTGCAGGAGCTTTATACATTGCTCCAGGGAACCATATCAGCCCAATAGGGGAATTTGAGGAAACTTTCAGCAGCAGTGGTTGGTAAATCTACAATAGCCTGCCTCTATATATATCCTAAGATAAAAAGGGAAATACTAATAGGGCAGAAGCCAAAAAGACAGAAATGGCTGTACATCGCACCCATGGCTGACACGAAAGCTTATTCAGCTACATTTAAAACCAACATCAGAAGTTAGTATATAATTTGGCCAAACCATATTGCCTCATGTACCACGTGCAGGTCTTCTGATACACATGAGTCCCTAACCAAAAAACATCACTGTGCCGGTCAGCGACCACAATCCCCGCAAAGCGTGTGCAAGCAGAGAAGGGGGGCCACGGAATGGTCCTGCAACCCCATTGTCACAGGACCAGACCCTAAAGGGCCCTCCCAGACCCCGCAGGCGCCACCGGCGGAAAAAGTGGACGCCAAGCAACACAAGTGTGAACAAGCTCTTACCTCTCTCCATTCCTCTGCAGATAGAATTGGAGAATACTAGGAGATTCTCCCCTTATGTACACAGGTGCTTCCTGATAATTTGGATCACATGGGTCTTACACAGCACAAGTGCTAGCCACAATGAAAAAAGGGACAGAATACATAAAATATGCACAAGCCAAAAAGACAGAAATGGCTGCACATCGCACCCATGGCTTACACAAAAGCTTATTCAGCTACATTTAAAACCAACAACCCATGTGTATCAGATACCTGCACGATGGTACATGGGGCAGTATGGCTGGATCAATTCATACACAAAATTCTGATGTGTTTTTTATTTAGCCTAGGGGCACTAGTATCAGCCATAGGTGTGAGGTGCAGCACACTTTTTCTTCTCTGAACCGCTTTTTGTTTCTCTCTTTTCTCCGTGTTTTGCACTCATCCTGGTGAGACCCACATGACCGCAATTAGCAGGAGACACCTGAGTGCACATGGTTTTAATCCCTCCTGTCTTTTCCCATTCTGTCTGCAGCAGCTATGGTGAGCGCAATACCTTATCCAGACTTGTGCTGTTTGGGGGCGACTTTCCCCGCTGGCGGTGCTGGCTGGGTTCTGGTGTGGTGTCTTTGGGTCTGCTCCTGCGGCATGGGGGTCGCAGGGCCTTCCCATGGCCCCCGTTCCCTGACTGTGCGCGCCTGCGGGGTTGGTGGCCACTAACTGGCACGGTGTGGACTTAGTGTAGGGACCCATGTGTATCAGATACCTGCATGATGGTACATGGGGCAGTATGGCTTGATCAATTCATACACAAAACTCTGATGTGTTTTTTATTCAGCCTAGGGGCACTAGTATCATCCATAGGTGTGAGGTGCAGCACTCTTTTTCTTCCCTGAACCGCACTTTGTTTCTCTCTTTTCTCCGTGTTTTGCACTCTTCCTGGTGAGACCCACATGACCACAATTAGCAGGAGACACCTGAGTGCACATGGTTTTAATCCCTCCTGTCTTTTCCCATTCTGTCTGCAGCAGCTATGGTGAGCGCAATACCTCATCCAGACTTGTGCTGTTTGGGGGGCGACCTTCTCCGCCGGCGGTGCTGGCCGGGTTCTGGTGTGGTGTCTTTGGGTCTGGTCCTGCGGCATGGGGGTCGCAGGGCCTTCCCATGGCCCCCGTTCCCTGACTGTGCGCGCCTGCGGGGTTGGTGGCTACTGACTGGCACGGTGTGGACTTAGTGTAGGGACCCATGTGTATCAGATACCTGCACGATGGTACATGGGGCAGTGTGGCTTGATCAATTCATACACAAAATTCTGATGTGTTTTTTATTTAGCCTAGGGGCACTAGTATCAGCCATAGGTATGAGGTGCAGCACTCTTTTTCTTCCCTGAACCGCATTTTGTTTCTCTCTTTTCTCCGTGTTTTGCACTCTTCCTGGTGAGACCCACATGACCGCAATTAGCAGGAGACACCTGAGTGCACATGGTTTTAATCCCTCCTGTCTTTTCCTATTCTGTCTGCAGCAGCTATGGTGAGCGCAATACCTCATCCAGACTTGTGCTGTTTGGGGGGCGACCTTCTCCGCCGGCGGTGCTGGCCGGGTTCTGGTGTGGTGTCTTTGGGTCTAGTCCTGCGGCATGGGGGTCGCAGGGCCTTCCCATGGCCCCCGTTCCCTGACTGTGCGCGCCTGCGGGGTTGGTGGCCACTGACTGGCACGGTGTGGACTTAGTGTAGGGACCCATGTGTATCAGATACCTGCACGATGGTACATGGGGCAGTATGGCTTGATCAATTCATACACAAAATTCTGATTTGTTCTTTATTTAGCCTAGGGGCACTAGTATCAGCCATAGGTGTGAGGTGCAGCACTCTTTTCCTTCCCTAAACCGCATTTTGTTTCTCTCTTTTCTCCGTGTTTTGCAGTCCTCCTGGTGAGACCCACATGACCGCAATTAGCAGGAGACACCTGAGTGCACATGGTTTTAATCCCTCCTGTCTTTTCCCATTCTGTCTGCAGCAGCTATGGTGAGCGCAATACCTCATCCAGACTTGTGCTGTTTGGGGGGCGACCTTCTCCGCCAGCGGTGCTGGCCGGGTTCTGGTGTGGTGTCTTTGGGTCTGGTCCTGCGGCATGGGGGTCGCAGGGCCTTCTAATGGCCCCCGTTCCCTGACTGTGCGCACCTGCGGGGTTGGTGGCCACTGACTGGCACGGTGTGGACTTAGTGTAGGGACTCTGTGTATCAGATACCTGCACGATGGTACATGGGGCAGTATGGCTTGATCAATTCATACACAAAATTCTGATGTGTTTTTTATTTAGCCTAGGGGCACTAGTATCAGCCATAGGTGTGAGGTGCAACACTCTTTTTCTTCCCTGAACCGCACTAATAGGGCAGACTAGATGGACCCAGTGGTCTTTTTCTGCTGACAATCTTCCATGTTTGTATATTGCTATATAAAACTCACACGAAGAGCAAGTTAAATCACATCTGTGTGTTATTATCGGGTTAATCAAGGCAGTGAAAGAGTTGGAAATTATAGTTTATCATACTAATTATATAACTTTTTTGTACTTCAACAGTAGTGATGAGCACTAAAGAGTACTAAAGAATACTAAGAGTACTAAAATGCTCGGGTGCTCGTTACTTGAGACAAATATTTCCCGATACTCGGATGCTTGTTTCGAGTAAATTGAAGTCAATGGGAAACTCCAGCATTTTTGCAGGGGACCCAAGCTCGGTAGAGGGAAGGTCGTCTGAAAACCTGTCAACCTCAGAAAATGATGAAAACACCACGGAAATGGACAGAAAACAGCAGGGGCAGAATGAATGGATGCCTCTGAGGCTGCCTAATCGCACTATTATGCCAAATTATGGGCAACAGTATGGCAGTGATCACAGAGTGAAGGATTAAAACAGAGGTAGCATATGAACCACCCAAAAATTTAGCCTGACACAGCATGGCAGTGAGAACACAGGGAACCATTAAAAGGTAGCATTTGATGAACCACCCAAAAACTTTGCCTGACACAACATAGCAACATCCAAAGAAGGTAGAAGGTACTGGTGAAAGGACAGCAAAGGACACCCATAAGATGACATCGACAGATAATATGGTTCGAAATGGACAAGACAAGGATCCTAAATTCGATTTGTCTTTGAATTTGACTGCAGTTGGAGTAACGTTCCCTGCATCATGTGATGTTCATGGGCAGGGCCGCCATCAGGAATTTCGGGGCCCCATACAACCAAAGTGTCTGGGCCCCCCACATTAATAAAAAAAAAATAAAAAAAAATTGTGTGTTGGCCCCACGCCTTGCTGGGAGGTATAATTTGGTTCAGATTAATTCTAGAGAACTGTCTCATATACCCCATTTTTCCCAGTGGCTTAAAATGTAACCTCTGTTATACAGTTATAAAAATTGTAGAAACTAAATGTGAACAAGGTGCAATGTAAATGTCACCATACAGACACTTACTTGTATAGCTGCCTCTAGTGCTCTGTATGCAGTGCATTATATTCACCCTTGCAACGTACAATTTATAGCGTGTCTACAAGCCCAGCGGGGCTCATTATGATGGAGACTAAAACTTATACAAGAGTGGGGTAGGGGTTCCCCTGTATTCAGAATGCTGTTGAGTACTAGGCAATGCCCCGTTTGGGGTTATTGAATTTTGAGGGTCTGGGGGGGGGGCTGTTTGATTTGTATATGTTCACCAATATCCCCTCCCCGGTATGCTCACTAACATAGAATGTTGATAAGGCTAATATAATGAGGCTGTTCCATGTTAGTGAGCATATACAAATCACCCCCCCCCCCCCCCAGGCAGACTAGCTTAGCTCACCCAAGCCAGTGATAGCGAATACATGGCGGTGAGCAGGTCTGTATTTAGAGTTCATGCTGCCCTAGGCACTTTGCACGCAGAGGCGCCCCCCCCCCCCACGTTACTGTACATGCATGGTATATACCCTGGCACTTGGGTGCCGCTCTGCTTGATGCCCGCTGTTCTCATCAAACAGACGTGATGGAGGAAGGAAGGAGGCCGGGGACATCTTAGTTTGGGGACTGGTTCTGTCCAGTGTTGGACTGGGGTACCTGGAGCCACCAATATACAACCAGTGAGACACGACATGCTGACCCGCTTCTTTCCTGAATTCATCTGTATCTGTGACAAATCTCAGAACACCCTCCATTTATACAGCTCTCAGGGTATGCTGGGAGTTGTAGTCTCTGAGAGGACAACCCTTTAATAAATCACTGTGTGCAGAGTCTCCTGGTGGCTGCAATCTGTGGGTGACAACCATCAGCCCTGAAGGTCCAGCAAAACATCTGTCTACAGCCGCAGTTATCATAGGATTGTACTACTTTACTACAACTCCCAGCATATCCTGAGGGCTGCAGACTGTCAGTACATGCTGGGAGTTGTAGTGCCTGCAGCTGTTGTAGTTGGATCCTAGGTGCATCATACACTGGATGCTTTGTGGCACATAAGAATACATAGATCTGTGGGGGCTCAGTGCAGGGAAGTGACCCCAGAACAGCACTAATAGGGGATAGAACAAAAACATCTCCCCCTATATCTTATTAGTGATGTTCTGGGGTCACTTCCCTGCACTGAGCCCCCACAGATCTATGTATTCTGATATGCCACAAAGCATCCAGTGTATGATGCACCTAGGACCCAACTACAGCAGCTGCAGGCACTACAACTCCCAGCATATCCTGAGGGCTGCAGACTGTTCTGGGAGTTGTAGTGCCTGCAGCTGTTGTAGTTGGATCCTAGGTGCATCATACACTGGAGGCTTTGTGGCATATAAGAATACATAGATCTGTGGGGGCTCAGTGCAGGGAAGTGACCCCAGAACTGCACTAATAGGGGATAGAACAAAAACATCTCCCCCAATATCTTATTAGTGATGTTCTGGGGTCACTTCCCTGCACTGAGCCCCCACAGATCTATGTATTCTGATATGCCACAAAGCATCCAGTATATGATGCACCTACGACCCAACTACAGCAGCTGCAGGCACTACAACTCCCAGCATATCCTGAGGGCTGCAGACTGTTCTGGGAGTTGTAGTGTCTGCAGCTGTTGTAGTTGGGTCCTGGAGGCGTTGTGGGAAATCAGAATACATAGATCTGTGGGGGCTCAGTGCAGGGACGTGACCCCTGAGCCCCCACAGATCTCTGTATTCTGATCTCCCACAAAGCCTCCAGTGTATAATGCACCTAGGACCCAACTACAACAGCTGCAGGCACTACAACTCCCAGCATTTACTGACAGTCTACAGCCCTCAGGATATGCTGGGAGTTGTAGTGCCTGCAGCTCTTGTAGTTGGGTCCTAGTTTAAAAGTTTGGGTTAGTGTACTGTAGTGACCGCAGGGCTGTGTCAGTACACTACCGCAAACAATACACTGACCCATTGAGACCCCAATGGTACACAGGCTCTGCACACTATAGAAGTGATTACAGTGCAGTTACTAATGACTCACAGGTGACGTCTTCTCGAATTGCTGTCGCTAACTTTTTGCTTTCTTCTCCATCTGGCGCAGCATCATGAAGACTTCTCTGACCATAACTCGTCTGCAGGCGGGCAGCTGGGGGTGACTGGGGCAGGAGGGCAGCTGGGGGTGACTGGGGCAGGAGGGCAGCTGGGGGTGACTGGGGCAGGAGGGCAGCTGGGGGTGACTGGGGCAGGAGGGCAGCTGGGGGTGACTGGGGAAGGGAGGCAGCTGGGGGTGACTGGGGAAGGGAGGCAGCTGGGGGTGACTGGGGAAGGGAGGCAGCTGGGGGTGACTGGGGAAGGGAGGCAGCTGGGGGAGACTGAGGAAGGGAGGCAGCTGGGGTGACTGGGGAAGGGAGGCAGCTGGGGGTGACTGGGGAAAGGAGGCAGCTGGGGGTGACTGGGGAAGGGAGGCAGCTGGGGGGGGGACTGAGGAAGGGAGGCAGCTGGGGGGGGGGGACTGAGGAAGGGAGGCAGCTGGGGGGGGGGCTGAGGAAGGGAGGCAGCTGGGGGGGGGGGGACTGAGGAAGGGAGGCAGCTGGGGGGGGACTGAGGAAGGGAGGCAGCTGGGGGGGGACTGAGGAAGGGAGGCAGCTGGGGGTGACTGGGGAAGGGAGGCAGCTGGGGGAGCCAGGGAGAGCAGCTGGGGGAAAGGGAGAGCAGCTGGGGGGCAGGGGAGCAGCAGGGAGGGGCAGCTAGGGTGGCAGGGGAGAAGCTGGGGTTCAGGGGGAGCGGTAGGGAGGCAGTGGAGAAGCTGGGATTCAGGGGGAGAGGCTGGGGGTCAGAGGGAGAAGCTAGGGGTCAGGGGGAGGGGCTGGGAGGCAGGGGAGCAGCTGAGAATGCAGGGGGGAGAGGCTGGGGGCAGGGGGGAGAGGCTGGGGGGCAGGGGGAGAGGCTGGGGGGCAGGGGAGAGGCTGAGGGTTAGGGGAAGAGGCTGGGGGTCAGGGGAGAGGCTGGGGGTCAGGGGAGAGGCTGGGGGGTCAGGGGAGAGGCTGGGGGGTCAGGGGAGAGGCTGAGAATGCAGGGGGAGAGGCTGGGGTCAGGGGAGACGCTGGGGGGCAGGGGAGAGGCTGAGGGTTAGGTGGAGAGGTTGGGGGGTCAGGGGAGACGCTGGGGTCAGGGAAGATGCTGGGGGGCCGGGGAGAGGCTGGGGGGGCAGGGGGAGAGTCTGGGGGGCAGGGGGAGAGTCTGGGGGCAGGAGAGATGCTGGGGGGCAGGGGAGAGGCTGAGGGTTAGGTGGAGAGGTTGGGGGGGCAGGGGAGAGGCTGAGGGTTAGGGGGAGAGGCTGAGGGTTAGGGGGAGAGGCTGGGGGGCAGGGGAGAGGCTGGGGGTTAGGGGGAGAGGCTGAGGCTTAGGGGGAGAGGCTGAGGGTTAGGGGGAGAGGCTGGGGGGGGCAGGGGAGAGGCTGGGGGGCAAGGTAGAGGCTGGGGGTCAGGGGAGAGGCTGGGGGGTCAGGGGAGAGGCTGAGAATGCAGGGGGGAGAGGCTGAGAATGCAGGGGGGAGAGGCTGGGGGGGGGCAGGGGAGAGGCTGGGGGGGCAGGGGAGATGCTGGGGGGCAGGGGAGAGGCTGAGGGTTAGGGGGAGAGGCTGGGGGGCAGGGGAGAGGCTGGGGGGGGCAGGGGAGAGGCTGAGAATGCAGGGAGGAGAGGCTGGGGGGCAGGGGGAGAGGCTGAGGGTTAGGTGGAGAGGCTGAGGGATCAGGGGAGACGCTGGGGGGCAGGGGAGAGGCTGGGGGGCAGGGGGAGGGGCAGGGGGAGAGTCTGGGGGTTAGGGGGAGAGGCTGGGGGGGGGCAGGGGAGAGGCTGGGGGGGAAGGGGAGAGGCTGGGGGTCAGGGGAGAGGCTGAGAATGCAGGGGGGAGAGGCTGAGGGGTCAGGGGAGACGCTGGGGTCAGGGGAGACGCTGGGGTCAGGGGAGACGCTGGGGGGCAGGGGAGACGCTGGGGGGCAGGGGAGAGGCTGAGGGTTAGGGGGAGAGGCTGAGAATGCAGGGGGGAGAGGCTGGGGACCGGGGGAGAGGCTGAGGGTTAGGTGGAGACGCTGGGGGGGCAGGGGAGACGCTGGGGGGGGCAGGGGGAGACGCTGGGGGGGGCAGGGGGAGAGGCTGGGGGGGGCAGGGGAGAGGCTGGGGGGCAGGGGAGAGGCTGAGGGTTAGGGGGAGAGGCTGAGGGTTAGGGGGAGAGGCTGGGGGGGCAGGGGAGAGGCTGGAGGGGGCAGGGGAGAGGCTGGGGGGGTCAGGGGAGAGGCTGAGGGTTAGGTGGAGAGGCTGAGGGATCAGGGGAGACGCTGGGGGGCAGGGGAGAGGCTGGGGGGGCAGGGGAGAGGCTGGGGGGGGGCAGGGGAGAGGCTGGGGGGGGCAGGGGAGAGGCTGGGGGGGGGCAGGGGAGAGGCTGGGGGGGGCAGGGGAGAGGCTGAGGTCAGGGGAGAGGCTGGGGGGGGGGGAAGGGGAGAGGCTGGGGGGGGGCAGGGGAGAGGCTGCCCCCCAGCAGGGGAGCAGCTGAGGATGCAGGGGGGCGGGCGGCCGGGAGAAGGATGGGCAGGCAGGCTGGTTCCCTCCCCCCATGCAGCGCCGAGGTCCGGGGTCCGGGGCAGGTGTTGAGCTTCCGGCACACACAATGACAGAGGCCGGAAGCTCCCAGCTGCAGCCCCGCGGTCCCGGATCTTGTCTCCTGCTCGGCGGCGCTCACGTGATGTGACGTCATCGCCGAGCAGGAGACAAGATCCGGGAACGCGGGGCTGCAGCTGGGAGCTTCCGGCCTCTGTCATTGTGTGTGCCCGAAGCTCAACACCTGCCCCGGACCCCGGACCTCGGCGCTGCATGGGGGGAGGGAACCAGCCTGTCTGCCCATCCTTCTCCCGGCCGCTCCGTCACCCCCCCTCCCCCCCCCCCCCTCCTCCCGGCGCGGACTAGGCACCCGTGGGCCGGTGCTCCCCCCCATCAAAAACAGGTGGCAAGGGGGGCCTAGCGTAGCGGACGGGGGGCAGCGGCCGGCGGGCCCCCCCCCCCATGTCTCTTAGGGTCCGGGCCCCGTACGGCAGTACCAGTTGTACTGCCTTATCGGCGGCCCTGTTCATGGGGTATGGGTATGTCTCAGCACAATACTCAACATAACTTCAGAACTTGCTTGCTTGCTCACTGTGCTTGCTGACAAGTGGTTGAAAATAAGTGGAGTTTAAAAAAGGAGTTGTTGGTGATTCTGTGGGTTTGGAGTGACTGATATATTGTTGTTTTTGGGCAATTGTGTGGTGTGCATTGCTGCAGTGCATAGATAGCTAGTGCCATAGTTGCTTAGTTAAACAGGTCCAAACAGTTTTTTTTTTCTCTGGTCTGCTCTGCACCTGGGGGTGGGGTTAATTGATCTCAGGTGCTTAAATCAAGGCTAAGCACTCACTGTGTGTGCTTGCTCACTGTGCTTGCTGACAAGTGGTTGAAAATAAGTGGAGTTTAAAAAAGGAGTTGTTGGTGATTCTGTGGGTTTGGAGTGACTGATATATTGTTGTTTTTGGGCAATTGTGTGGTGTGCATTGCTGCAGTGCATAGATAGCTAGTGCCATAGTTGCTTAGTTAAACAGGTCCAAACAGTTTTTTTTTTTCTCTGGTCTGCTCTGCACCTGGGGGTGGGGTTAATTGATCTCAGGTGCTTAAATCAAGGCTCAGCACTCACTGTGTGTGCTTGCTCACTGTGCTTGCTGACAAGTGGTTGAAAATAAGTGGAGTTTAAAAAAGGAGTTGTTGGTGATTCTGTGGGTTTGGAGTGACTGATATATTGTTGTTTTTGGGCAATTGTGTGGTGTGCATTGCTGCAGTGCATAGATAGCTAGTGCCATAGTTGCTTAGTTAAACAGGTCCAAACAGTTTTTTTTTTCTCTGGTCTGCTCTGCACCTGGGGGTGGGGTTAATTGATCTCAGGTGCTTAAATCAAGGCTAAGCACTCACTGTGTGTGCTTGCTCACTGTGCTTGCTGACAAGTGGTTGAAAATAAGTGGAGTTTAAAAAAGGAGTTGTTGGTGATTCTGTGGGTTTGGAGTGACTGATATATTGTTGTTTTTGGGCAATTGTGTGGTGTGCATTGCTGCAGTGCATAGATAGCTAGTGCCATAGTTGCTTAGTTAAACAGGTCCAAACAGTTTTTTTTTTCTCTGGTCTGCTCTGCACCTGGGGGTGGGGTTAATTGATCTCAGGTGCTTAAATCAAGGCTCAGCACTCACTGTGTGTGCTTGCTCACTGTGCTTGCTGACAAGTGGTTGAAAATAAGTGGAGTTTAAAAAAGGAGTTGTTGGTGATTCTGTGGGTTTGGAGTGACTGATATATTGTTGTTTTTGGGCAATTGTGTGGTGTGCATTGCTGCAGTGCATAGATAGCTAGTGCCATAGTTGCTTAGTTAAACAGGTCCAAACAGTTTTTTTTTTCTCTGGTCTGCTCTGCACCTGGGGGTGGGGTTAATTGATCTCAGGTGCTTAAATCAAGGCTAAGCACTCACTGTGTGTGCTTGCTCACTGTGCTTGCTGACAAGTGGTTGAAAATAAGTGGAGTTTAAAAAAGGAGTTGTTGGTGATTCTGTGGGTTTGGAGTGACTGATATATTGTTGTTTTTGGGCAATTGTGTGGTGTGCATTGCTGCAGTGCATAGATAGCTAGTGCCATAGTTGCTTAGTTAAACAGGTCCAAACAGTTTTTTTTTTCTCTGGTCTGCTCTGCACCTGGGGGTGGGGTTAATTGATCTCAGGTGCTTAAATCAAGGCTAAGCACTCACTGTGTGTGCTTGCTCACTGTGCTTGCTGACAAGTGGTTGAAAATAAGTGGAGTTTAAAAAAGGAGTTGTTGGTGATTCTGTGGGTTTGGAGTGACTGATATATTGTTGTTTTTGGGCAATTGTGTGGTGTGCATTGCTGCAGTGCATAGATAGCTAGTGCCATAGTTGCTTAGTTAAACAGGTCCAAACAGTTTTTTTTTTCTCTGGTCTGCTCTGCACCTGGGGGTGGGGTTAATTGATCTCAGGTGCTTAAATCAAGGCTAAGCACTCACTGTGTGTGCTTGCTCACTGTGCTTGCTGACAAGTGGTTGAAAATAAGTGGAGTTTAAAAAAGGAGTTGTTGGTGATTCTGTGGGTTTGGAGTGACTGATATATTGTTGTTTTTGGGCAATTGTGTGGTGTGCATTGCTGCAGTGCATAGATAGCTAGTGCCATAGTTGCTTAGTTAAACAGGTCCAAACAGTTTTTTTTTTCTCTGGTCTGCTCTGCACCTGGGGGTGGGGTTAATTGATCTCAGGTGCTTAAATCAAGGCTAAGCACTCACTGTGTGTGCTTGCTCACTGTGCTTGCTGACAAGTGGTTGAAAATAAGTGGAGTTTAAAAAAGGAGTTGAAAGAAGGAGTTACAAGTTCTGGTAAGTGCTAAATCTCTTTTTCATTTTTCACTGTTTTTGTTGCACTGAGGATGATGGCTAGCGAGATGGAAGGATTCATTCAGTGCGCAGTCTGCCGCATGTACGCACAACTGGAGCAGGTGTTCCAGGGTGAGTACCGCTGTGACAGATGCGAGCATGTTGCCCATTTAGAAGCTCGAGTTAGAGATCTGGAGAAGCATATTGCAACACTGAGGGAACTTGGCCACCTTGAGAGGGAACTTCGGCTCACTGAGCAGGAAGTTAGTGGGTTAGAGATGGAGGGTGGTGATATAGATCAGGAGGCCCAAGTAAGTAGCTGGGTTAATGTAGTTAGAGGGACCAGTAAGGGATCCAAGAAAAGGAAGGCCACTTCTCCTACTATATGCCCAAGCAAAATTGCCAAGTTAGGTGATGATGCAAGGGCATCCGTGTCAGAAATGGCAGCTCTAGTGGAACCTGTTCTCCCTAACAGCCGGGGGAACAGTCCAACTAGTAGTGGGCGGAATGGTATTGTAGGTAGGCCTAGACAGTTAGTGGTTGTAGGGGATTCTATAATCAGGAAGACTGATAGAATAATTTGTCGCCAAGACCGCCTCAACCGAATGGTTTGCTGTCTACTGGTGCCAGGGTTCGGCATGTGGTGGAAAGGGTGGATAAATTACTTAGGGGGGCTGGGGATGACCCAGCTGTCGTGGTCCATGTGGGAACCAATGACAGGATACAAGGTAGGTGGAGGTCTATTAAAAATTATTTTAGAGAACTAGGTGCTAAGTTGAAGGGAAGGACCTCCAAGGTGGTATTCTCTGGAATACTGCCTGTGCCATGCGCATCGCAGGAAAGACAGCGGGAGCTTAGGGAGTTAAATGCATGGCTCAAGTCGTGGTGTAGAGGAGAAGGGTTTGGGTTTTTAGAGCACTGGGCTGACTTTTCATTGGGGTACAATCTGTTTTCAGCAGATAATTTGCACCTTAATGGAAGGGGGTCCGCTGTGCTGGGGGAGAGAATCCTAGAAGGGGTGGAGGGGTTTTTAAACTAGGGATGTGGAGGGAGGACAATGTAGTATGTAATGTAGTGGCAGATAGGTTAGAGAGGGGACAGAACAATGAGGAGGGAGGAGAAGGGTCCTGTGGGGGGAGGATAAGAGCAGTGGATAGGGAGATCCATATGTTGCGAATGAACAGTGAGGATGATTGTAGCCACAGCACAGTAATAAATCCCATTTCTTATAATGAAGCGGTTAAACTTGATGGTAATATAAAGTGTATGGTTACTAATGCCCGAAGTCTAGCCAGCAAGATGGGGGAGCTAGAGGCCTTGGTTCTGGAGGAGTCCATTGATGTGGTTGGTGTGACTGAGACATGGCTGGACTCCTCACATGACTGGGCTGTCAATATTCAGGGATTTACGTTGTTCAGAAGGGACCGGGTGGGCAGAAGGGGAGGAGGAGTATGTCTGTATGTCAGAAATGATATTAAAGTGAGTGTAAAAGATGCAATAGTGGGTGATGACTGTGATGATGTGGAAGCATTATGGGTAGAACTACAGAAGGAGGTAAAGAGTGAAAAAATTATTCTTGGTGTAATCTATAGACCCCCCAACATTACTGAGGAGGTAGATGGCCAGTTGAATAGACAAATAGAGCGGGCTGCCCGGGAGGGGACAGTAGTGGTAATGGGGGACCTCAACTACCCAGATATAGATTGGGGTCATGGTTCAGCTAAAACCACAAAGGGGAGGGAATTTCTTAACCTCCTGCAGGATAATTTTCTGGGCCAGTTTGTGGAGGAGCCAACTAGAAGTGATGCCTTGTTGGATCTGGTTATTTCTAACAAAGCTGAGCTGGTTGGGGATGTCACTGTCCATGAACACCTGGGTAATAGTGACCATAATATAGTGACTTTTAGCTTAAAGTGTAGAAAAGAAAAACATGTTGGTAGGGCAAAAACTCTTAATTTTAAAAGGGCCAATTTTCCTGGGTTAAGGGCAGAACTTCAGGGCATAGACTGGGAGCGGCTGCTGTCACATACGGATACAGCTAATAAATGGGAAATCTTCAAATCCACGTTAAATAACTGTACTGCCAAATATATTCCTATGGGTAACAAATATAAACGGTTAAAATCCAATCCCACATGGCTTACAACCGAGGTTAGAAGGGCTATAAATGAGAAAAAAGGGGCATTCAAAAAATATAAATCAGAGGGGTCAGCTGTAGCATTTAAACATTACAAAGAAGTCAACAAAACCTGTAAAAATTTAATAAAAGCAGCAAAAATTCACAACGAAAGGCAGGTAGCTATAGAAAGCAAAAGAAACCCCAAAAAATTCTTCAAATATATTAATGCAAAAAAACCAAGGTCAGAGCATGTAGGACCCCTAAATAATGGTGAAGGGGAATTAATAACTGGGGATCAGGAGAAAGCTGAGTTACTTAATGGGTTCTTCAGTTCTGTATATACAAAAGAGGATGGAGCTGTGGTGGGTGGGGCCAGTACTGAGGTGGGTGGGGCCAGTGCTGCTAACACATGTAATGTACTGAACTGGTTTACTATAGATATGGTCCAAGATAAATTAAACAAACTCAATGTAACCAAAGCTCCAGGGCCTGATGGATTGCACCCCAGAGTTCTTAGGGAACTCAGTTCTGTAATTTCTCTACCCTTGTATGAAATATTCCGTGATTCTTTGCTTACTGGTATTGTGCCGAGGGACTGGCGTAAGGCAAATGTAATGCCGATCTTCAAAAAGGGCTCTCGAACTTCCCCAGGTAACTATAGACCTGTAAGCTTAACGTCCATTGTGGGGAAACTATTTGAGGGGCTTATAAGGGACTACATCCAGGAATATGTGGTGGCTAATAGTATTATAAGTGATAACCAGCATGGTTTTACTAAGGACAGAAGCTGTCAAACCAACCTAATATGTTTCTATGAAGAGGTAAGTAGAAGCCTGGATGGCGGCGCGGCTGTGGATATCGTGTACCTGGATTTTGCAAAAGCGTTTGACACAGTTCCTCATGGATGTCTGATGGGTAAGTTAAAGTCTATCGGTTTGGAAAATTTAATGTGTAACTTGATTGAAAACCGGCTTAATAATCGTACCCAGAGAGTGGTGGTCAATAATTCCTACTCCGAATGGTCCCCGGTAATAAGTGGTGTACCCCAAGGGTCAGTACTGGGCCCTCTTCTGTTTAACTTGTTTATTAATGATATTGAGAATGGAATTAACAGCAATGTTTCTATCTTTGCAGATGACACCAAGCTTTGTAGTCCATACAGTCTATGGAGGATGTGCAGATATTACAGGATGACTTAGACACACTGAGTGTTTGGGCGTCCACTTGGCAAATGAGGTTCAATGTGGATAAATGTAAAGTTATGCACCTGGGTACTAATAACCCACATGCATCATATGTCCTGGGGGGAGTTACTCTGGGAGAGTCACTGATGGAGAAGGATCTGGGTGTACTTGTAGATAATAGACTACAGAACAGCACACAATGTCAGTCAGTGGCTTCTAAGGCCAGCAGGATATTGTCATGCATTAAAACAGGCATGGACTCTCGGGACAGGGATATAATATTACCGCTTTATAAAGCTTTGGTGCGGCCCCATCTGGAGTATGCCGTCCAGTTTTGGAACCTGATTCATAAAAAGGATGTTCTAGAGCTGGAGAGGGTACAAAGATGGGCAACTAAACTAATAAGGGGAATGGAGCATCTTAGTTATGAGGAGAGATTAAAAGAATTACATTTGTTTAGTCTGGAGAAGAGACGTTTAAGGGGAGATATGATTAATTTATTTAAATATATAAATGGCCCCTACAAGAAATATGGGGAAAAGATGTTCCAGGTAAAACCCCCTCAAAGGACAAGGGGGCACTGCCTCCGCCTGGAGAAAAAAAGGTTCAACCTCCGGAGGCGACAAGCCTTCTTTACCATGAGAACTGTGAATCTGTGGAACAGTCTACCACAGGATCTGGTCACAGCAAAAACATTAGAGGGCTTCAAAACAGGCCTAGACAAGTTCTTAGAGCAAAATAATATAAATGCATATGTATAGAACCTATCACCCCTCCCCCTTCCTTTTATCCATCCCCTCCTTGGTTGAACTTGATGGACATGTGTCTTTTTTCAACCGTATTAACTATATAACTATGTAACTGATGGAGGCATCTTGGACTTAATTCCTTGAGGATCTGGCAATTGTCTCATGCAAAGGGATCATCACTTGAGGTCCTGCCTTACTAATTATGTGCTGCCCAACAACTAGAATTGTCATTTGTTTCTTTAGTTATAGCAGGGTTTGATTTTTTTTTCCTTTTTCCTCTTTTGTATTATAATTTTATGCTAGCAGACAGACACAGGTCTGTATACAGACACACACTTAAGAACAGAATACTGACAAAGTTTACCACTTGGTTTCCAAATTGAACAAAAAAAAAGAGTGAGAGAGAGACAAACACAGAACTAGACAGCAAAGATTGCAATGTCTATTGTAGCACTATTTGGTAATAAACGAAACACATGTTTGTGCATATTTAATTTGGAAAGATGGGCAATGTCAGCTTCCTTCATTTTATTTTCCCTGTTTTTGAAAGGCAATTTTCTGCCATGTTCTGCCCCTTCACAGCCAGAGCAGTATGTATCTCCTTGCAGTGGAAGGATCTGCAGGCCCCTGTGGCAGGGAATGGGCAGACAAAACCAATAATTCACTCTTAACCCTTTAAGGACCAGGCCCAAAATCACCCAGTGGACCGCGCAAATTTTGATCTTTGCGCTTTCGTTTTTCCCTCCTCCCCTTCTAAGAGCTCTAGCACTTTCAGTTTTCTATCTACAGGGCCATGTAATGGCTTATTTGTTACAGGAATAGTTGTACTTTGTAATGGCATCTTTCATTTTACCATAACATGTATAACGGAATCCCAAATATATTATTTATGAAGATATAAATAGGTGAAATCGTAAAAAAGAATGCAATATGGTAACCTTTTGGGGATTCCTGTGTCTACGTAATGCACTATATGGTAAAAGCCACATGATACCACTATTCTATAGGTCAGTCCGAACACAACCATATGCAGGTTTACACAGATTCTCTAATGTTATATATATTTTTTTAATGAAATCCTTTTTTTGGGCAATTAAATATGGGCCTATTGTGACGTTTATAACAGTTTCATTTTTTTCACCTACGGGGCTGTATGTGGCGTCATTTTTTCCGCCATGATCTATAGTTTTTAATAATACCATTTTTGTGAAGATCGGATGTTTTGATCACTTTTTATTATTTTTTTTTATATATATAATGTAACATAAAATCTGTAATCCGTGCAGTTTTTTCCGTCTTTTCGTGTACGCCGTTCACCGTTCGCAATGACGCTTGTTATATTTTAATAGATTGAACAATTACGGATGCTACGGTATATTATATGTTTATTTATTTTTATATGTTTTATTTATATAATGGGAAAGGAGGGTGATTTAGACTTTTATTGGGGGAGGGGTTTTGGGGTAGTGTGTTAGTGATTTTAACTTTTTTTTTCACATTTAAAGTCCCTTTGGGGGACTTGTACATTGATTAGTTTCACTTTCTACACCGATCATTGCTATGCCATAGGCATAGCATTGATCAGTGTTATCGGCGCTCTGATCATTGAGCCTACCTGTGCCGGCTCAGTGACCAGAGCGCCGATCGGACCGCACAGAGACAGGTGAGAGACCTCCGGCAGTCCGCTTTAACCATCTGGACCCCCGCAGTCACACTCCCCCTGTCACTTACACTTAAACGCAGTGGTTGCGGCGTTTAAAGGGTTAATGTCCCGTTGCAGCTGATTTCAGCCGGCCCCCACCTGCTATGAAGCGTGCTCCGCTCCGGAGCGCGCTTCATAGCTCAGGACGTACCGGTACGTCCAGCGTCGTCTGGGGACAGACTTCCAGGACGTACCAGTACATCCTGGGTCGTCTAGGGGTTAAGGAGAAAGATATTGCCAGAATGAGCAAAACACTGTGCAGTCTTTGATACGATTTTGTAATAAATTTGTAATAAATGTGCTCAGACTCAGTGAAGGGTCCAGAAAAGAGTTCCTGGAAGCATGGTGGTTGTGGTGGTGGATCTGAATCCCTTCTTTCCCTGGAGGGGACAGGCTGTGGGGAAGGAGGCTGAGTTGATGGAGCAAGGGTTCCACTCCCTTGGGTAGCGTGGGTGGACTGCGTGGAAGACTGGGTGGTGGATAAGTTACTGGACATTAACCGCTATCCACGTGATCACCTGTTCACACTGCTGCGGCCTCAATATCAGTCTACCATGAGACCCCGTAAATTGGGTGAAGAAGCTAGGGAGGGAACATCTGCTGTGTCACCCTGCCCTAAACCACGGCCTCTGCCACCTGCATTGCTTGGAACCCCACGCCCTCATCCTCGACCCTTACCCCTGGGGTTCTACATTTTATGGACACTGCACAGTATGGAGCTTAGATATGGCTTGAGTAAGAAAGAGAGAAATCTGGAAATATACTAGTGGTCCCACTAGTTTTTGGGGGGGCTGTGGGATACAATCTGTTGGTGGCTGCACCTATACACTTTGTTACACCCCTTTTACACTGTGCAAGCAGTAGTGAACTTAGATATGGCTTGAGTAAGAAAGACAGAAATCTGGAAATATACTAGTGTTCCCACTAGTTTTTGGGGGGCTGTGGGATACAATCTGTTGGTGGCTGCACCTATACACTCTGTGACACCCCCTTACAATGAGCAGTGACGTTCTATGCAGGTGTACTACAAATCCCAGCAATACAATGTACTACAGCAGCACCACCAGCCACAAAATCATAAAAGAGTACTGAGCACTTCTTAGGGGTCTGTATGCAACACCTAATGTGCCCTTTCTGCCAGCAGCCGATCTCCACAGTGTGCTGCTGAAATCATGGTACCTGCACTGCAAGTTCCAGCCAGCAGTCTGTAGTAATACAATTTAAAAACTATTTGAAGCCTTAACAAGGGCTGTTTGGTTGTTTCACTAGTATTCTCTGCCTACTGTAATGCTAGTTCCCTCCCTAACGCTCTCCCTGATCAGCAGCAGCTCTGTCCCTAATTTCTTTCAGCATACGTCTGAAGCGAGCACTACCGGACGTGATTTTTATATGGCAGGGTCATCTGATCTGGCCAACCAATCGCTGCTATCAACATGTATGGGTCCCACGTGATCGCAGAATGTACCAAAGAGTCTCCTGCATGTTTATTGGCTGAGAAATAGCGCCCAAACTTACAGGAAACGGATAATAAGATTTTCTTGAGTATCACAAGATGCTCGTCCGAGTAACGAGAACCATTGAGTACCCTAATACTCGAACGAGAACCAAGCTCGGACGAGCATGTTCGCTCATCACTATTCAACAGAGAAACCCACCGACTTTGAATTGGAGGCAGCATGCTGGCGCATGTCCACTTGCCTTTATGCAGCTAGTCACCTTTATGCAGCTAGTAACCGGCAAGGCGACGCCAAAGGCACAGTTAATTTTTTTTGTTTACTTAAAAATTCTATTTTTGTTGTTAATAAAAATGTTATTTATGTATCACTGTATAACAGAGGTCTACTTTTCCTTTTTTTTCCTGGTGGACAGATGAAGTTTTTCAACTTATAGGAATACAGCTGTAATAACTAAATAAATGCAAGTACACAAATGAGATGTATGTTTAATTACTGTATAACAGATGTCTACTACATAGTATTTTTCCTGATGTACAGAGATCATTTTTCAGCTTCTAGGAATAGAGCTGTAATCACTAAACAAATGCACGTACACAAATGAGATGTAACTTTATTTAATGTATAACAGATGTGAGCAGACCAAAATACACTTTTGGGCACTATGTATAAATTGGCAAATCCAATATGCAGCCTTCAATCCCAAAGCTAAGTATTGCTGTGACTGCAATGGTGTCTATGGACAGGAATATGCTTGTTGCAAATATGCTAGCCTAACCTTAATAAACGACCCACTAATCTCTCTAATCTCAATACCTATCTCTGTAATATCACCAATCTCACTACTTATCTGTGAGTTAACTGTCTGTACAGAAAAGTGAGTGAGGAGACAATGGCAACCAGAACGCACCACAGTGACTAATTGAAATGGCTGCATGCAGGGAGATGATACACTGTGATAGCAGTCTGTACAGCACAGTGAGTGAGTGAGGAGACAACAGCGTCCAGAACCCAGCACAGTGATTAAATGAAATGGCAGCATGCAGGCAGGTGATGGTACACAGAGATAGCCGTCCGTACTGCACACTGAATGAGGAGAAAATGGCGTCCAGAACACAGCACCGTGACTTTTATATGAAATGGTAATGTTATTTTAGCAGCCAATGAGGCCCCCTACACCTCAGCAATGACATTTCTAACACTTCTATGTGCTCTGCACTGATTGGCTGGCAAAAAGGCCCTTGAACGGTAACTTGAACTCAAACGCTAAGTCGAACGAACAGTAAAAATGTTCGGTTCGGTTCGAGTTCGAGAAAATCTAACTTTTCTCAAACAGTTCGATCAACACTTTAAGTGTATTGTATATTTTTTCATCCCCATTCAATTTTCAACTATGTCAGAGATTCATTCTTCCAATCTTTTCCTTTAAAAAAAAATTGAAATATAGAGGATGTAACCACAGGACAGAGACGTTCTTTGGACCCCAATATACACTAATGTGTGACTCTTTCTCTCAGGGAGGGGTGGGGAGCTACACTATGGAGGAAGGTCTGGGCTCATAGTGACTCACTGCTACCATCTAGTGGAGCTAATAAATATAGCAGCTCTCCCCATGATAACAGTAATTACCCTACTCACACACAGTCTCTATGGTGAGAAGCTGCTGCCATCTAATGGAACCATCATTTACCAATATAATATTCTAACATGAAAATAATCTCATTAATGAGACAATGCTGCCATCTAGTGGAAACATAATATTCTAGCACAAAAACAAATCTAATCAATGATACAATGCTGCCATCTGAAAAAAATATTCAAATCAACAATCCTTTATTAAACATATTCAAAAAAATACATGATTAAAAAACATAAAACTGTATATGAGCAGAAATGCAGTAGTGGTATGGGTACACCACAGATCCCACCCGGACACACAAGTTATAAGGGTAGCACTTAGGTATCAGAGGGGAGCATGGGAATAAATATAAAGTGCGAGTGCTCAGATATATCCTATAGTCTCCCTCCCCACAAGTACTATTCCTGAATCTGTCCCGAATGGGGCAATCAGCTTCCAAAATGAATAAACATCAAACAAAAGTGCCAGTGCAACTGAGTGTGTATACCTCAATGTCCGATTGGTCCGTGGGTCCCCTCCTTTCCCCTGGACGGTGTGAGACCAGTCCGGGGGAGCAAGTATTGCTGTGACACGTTTTATTTTCTGCTCTACACCTTTTTGATCACTTCAGGATGGCATTCTCACATTATATAGGCTAACTGAATAGATATTATGGTAATATACACGGCATCATTTACAAGTATGATGCATTTCATTATCTTGCACCTTATAGGGTTCATCACTACACATACAATGCACATGCCGGCATACAGTATATGCACTTTACTAGTCTATGTCACATAGTCACTTTTTATGCACACTATGCACTTATTATCACATATATTTACATAATCACACAGTTTATATTTCACATATGTTTTATACATGATCATGATATATATTTTTTTAATTTATTATTATGGTTGTTATTGATTAGGGGCACTGCTATTTATTGTATTGTAATTGTGGATATCATGTATGGCCATTATAACTAATATATGGATTTAGCACGGCTAAATAAGTTATTTGACAATGTACAGTCTATTTGACCCACATGCCTAATACGAACTCCCTAGTTTTTGAAACCTACATCAGATGCTGAAGCCGAAGCTGTCTGCGTCCCTGTGCCCATGGCAACGCGCTGCATTGACGTCGATCCCTCCGCTCTTCTGAGACTACGTCAAGGGATGGGCGGAGCGCAGTCGCCTCATCGGCGTGGTGACGTAGGACGCTCGGCGGAAACGTCCTAAGATGGAGGGTGGACACCTTATATATATCAGGAGGACCACGCTAGTAATACAGCCCCGTGATCAAGCTCTGGTACGCGAAACATGCGGGGGAAAGGAAGGGACCCACGGACCATCGGACATTGAGGTATACACACTCAGTTGCACTGGCACTTTTGTTTGATGTTTATTCATTTTGGAAGCTGATTGCCCCATTTGGGACGGATTCAGGAATAGTACTTGTGGAGAGGGAGACTATAGGATATATAGGAGCACTCGCACTTTATATTTATTCCCATGCTCCCCTCTGATACTTATGTCCTTCTCTTATAACTTGTGTGTCTGGGTGGGATCTGTGGTGTACCCATACCACTACTGCATTTCTGCTCATATACAGTTTTATGTTTTTTAATCATGTATATTTTTTTAATATGTTTAATAAAGGATCGTTGATTTGAATATTTTTAAGGGTGATACCTTCTTTTGTAGGATTTTTCTGTGGTTTAAAGGTATCCACGATATACAATTTTGGACTATATAGGATTTATAATGCTGCCACCTAGTGGAACCATAATATTCTAGCACCCAAAAAAATCTCATCAATGAAACAATGCTGCCATCTAGTGGAAAAATCATTCACTGATTTAATATTCTAGCTCCCAAATAATCTCATTAATGGGACAATACTGTCATCTAGTGGAAACATAATATTCTAGCACGCAAATAATCTCATTAATAAGACAATGATGCCATCTAGGGGAAAGAAAATATTCTAACTCCCAAATAATCTTATTAATTAGACATTGCTGCCCTCTAATGGAACTATAATATTCTAACACACAAATAATTTCATTAATGAGAAAATGCTGCCATCTAGTGGAACCACTATAATCTAGAACGCAAATAATCTCATTAATGATACAATGTTGCCATCTAGTGGAACCATAATATTCTAGCATGAAAAAAATCTCATCAATGAGACAATGCTTCCATCTAGTAGAAAGATCATTCAATGATTTAATATTCTAGCTCCCAAATAATCTTATTAATGAGACAATGCTGCCATCTAGTGGAACCATAATATTCTAGCACGAAAATAATTTCATCAATAAGACAATGCTGCCATCTAGTGGAACTATAATATTCTAGCATGCAAATAATACTGCCATCTAGTTGAAACTAAATATTACAACTCCCAAATAATCTAGTGAAACCATAAAATTCTAGCACGAAAATAATTTCATCAATAAGACAATGCTGCCATCTAATGGATCTATAATATTCTAGCACGCAAATAATTTCATTAATGAGACAATGCTGCCATCTAGTGGAACCTCTATATTCTAGTACGCAAATAATCTCATCAATGAGACAATGCTGCCATCTAGTGGAAAAATCATTCACTGATTTAATATTCTAACTCCCAAATAATCTCATTAATGAGACAATGCTGCCATCTAGTCTGCCACCTAGTAGAACCATAAAATTCTAGCATGCAAATATTCTTATTAATGAGACAATGCTGCCATTAAGTGGAACCATAATATTGTAGAACGCAAATAATCTTTTTAATAAGACAATGCTGCCATCTAGTGGAACCATACTATTTTAGTTCCCAAATAATCTCATTCATGAATCAATGCTGCCATCTAGTGGAGCAGATAAATATAGCAGCTCTCCCCATGATAACAGTTATTATCCTACTTGCAAACAGTCTCAACGGTGAGACGCTGCTGCCATCTAGTGGAACCATCATTCACCAATATGATATTCTAGCATGCAAATAATCTCATTAATGAGAAAATACTGCTATCTAGTGGAAAAATAATATTCTAACTTCCAAATAATCTTATTAATGAGACAATGCTGCCATCTAGTGGAAACATAAAATTCTAGCACGCAAATAATCTTATTAATGAGACAGTGCTGCCATCCAATGGAACTATAATATTCTAGCACGCAAATAATCTCATCAATAAGACAATGCTGCCATCTCGTGGAACCATAATATTCTAGCACGAAAATAATCTCATCAATAGGACAATGCAGCCATCTAGTGGAACCATATAATTCTAGCACCCAGTAATGATACAATGCTGCCATCTCGTGGAACCATAATATTCTAGCACGAAAAAAATCTCATCAATGAGACAATGCTGCCATCTAGTGGAAAAATCATTCACTGATTTAATATTCTAGCTCCCAAATAATCTCATTAATGAGACAATGCTGCCATCTAGTGGAACCATAAAATTCTAGCATGCAAATATTCTTATTAATGAGACAATGCTGCCATTTAGTGGAACCATAATATTGTAGAACGCAAATAATCTTTTTAATAAGACAATGCTGAAATCTAGTGGAACCATACTATTTTAGTTCCCAAATAATCTTATTCATGAATCAATGCTTCCATCTAGTGGAGCAGATAAATATAGCAGCTCTCCCCATGATAACAGTAATCATCCTACTTAAAAACGGTGATATGCTCCTGCCATATAGAGGAACCATCATTCACCATTATAATATTCTAGCATGCAAATAATCTCATTAATGAGAAAATACTGCTATCTAGTCGAAACATAATATTCTAACTCCCAAATAATCTTATTAATGAAACAATGCTACCATCTAGTGGAAACATAAAATTCTAGCATGCACATAATCTTACTAATTAGACAATGCTGCCATCTAGTGGAACTATAATATTCTAACACACAAATAATCTAATTAATGATACAATGCTGCCATCTAGTGGAACCATAATATTATAACATCCAAATAATTTCATCAATAAGACAATGCTGCCATCTAGTGGAACCATATAATTCTAGCACCCAAAAAATCTCATCAATGAGACAATGATGCCATCTAGTGGAAAAATCATGCACTGATTTAATATTCTAGCTCCCAAATAATGACATCAATAAGACAATTCTGCCATCTAGTGAAAACATAATATTCTAACACACAAAAAATCTCATCAATGATACAATGCTGCCATCTAGTGGAAAAATCATTCACTGATTTAATATTCTAGCTCTTACATAATCTCAATAGAAAGACAATGCCATCATCTAGTGGAGCCATAATATTCTAACACTAAAATAATCTTATTAATGAGACAATGCTGCCATCAAGTGGAAACATATTATTCTAGCACGCAAATAATCTCGTTAATAAGACAATGCTACATTCTAGTGGAAACCAAATATTCTAACTCCCAAATAATCTTATTAATGAGACAATGCTGCCATCTAGTGGAACCACTATATTCCTGCACGCAAATAATCACAGTAATGATACAATGTTGCCATCTAGTGAAACCATAACATTCAAGCACGAAAAAAATCTCATCAATGATACAATGCTGCCATCTAATGGAGCCATAATATTCTAGCACATAAAAAAATCTCATCAATGAGACAATGCTGCCATCTAGTGGAAAAATCAATAACTGATTTAATATTCTAGCTCCCAAAAAATCTCATTAATGGGACAATGCTGCCATCTAGTGGAACCATAAATTCTAGCTCGAAAAAAATCTAATCAATGATACAATGCTGTCATCCAGTGGAACCATATTATTCTAGCACACAAAAAATCTTATCAATGAGACAATGCTGCCATCTAGTGGAAAAAAACATTCACTGATGTGGGCAGAAGGGGAGGAGGAGTATGTCTGCATGTCAGAAATTATATTAAAGTGAGTGTAAAAGATGAAATAGCGGGCAATGACTTTGATGATGTGGAATCATTGTGGGTAGAACTACAGAGGGAGGTAAAGAGTGAAAAAATTATTCTTGGTGTTATCTACAGACCCCCCAACATTACTGAGGTGATAGATGGTCAGTTGAATAGACAAATTGAGCGGGCTGCCCGGGAGGGGACAGTAGTGGTAATGGGGGACTTCAACTACCCAGATATAGATTGGGGTCACGGTTCAGCTGAAACCACAAAGGGGAGGGAATTTCTTAACCTCCTGCAGGATAAATTTCTGGGCCAGTTTGTGGAGGAGCCAACTAGAAGTGATGCCTTGTTGGATCTGGTTATTTCTAACAAAGCTGAGCTGGTTGGGGATGTCACTGTCCATGAACACCTGGGTAATAGTGACCACAATATAGTGACTTTTAGCTTAAAGTGTAGAAAAGAAAAACATGTTAGGAGGGCAAAAACTTTTAATTTTAAAAGGGCCAATTTTCCTGGGTTAAGGGTAGAACTTCAGGGCATAGACTGGGAGCGGCTGCTGTCACATACTGATACAACTAATCAATGGGAAATCTTCAAATCCACATTAAATAACTGTACTGCCAAATATATTCCTATGGGTAACAAATATAAACATTTAAAATGAAATCCCACATGGCTTACAACCGAGGTTAGAAGGGCTATAAATGAGAAAAAAGGGGTTTTTAAAAAATATAAATCAGAGGGGTAAGCTGTAGCCTTTAAACATTACAACGAAGTCAACAAAACCTGTAAAAATTTAATAAAAGCAGCAAAAATTCACAATGAAAGGCAGGTAGCTCTAGATAGCAAAAGAAACCCCCCAAAATTCTTCAAATATATAAATGCAAAAAAACCAAGGTCAGAGCATGTAGGACCCCTAAATAATGGTGATGGTTAGTTAATAACTGGGGATCAGGAGAAAGCTGAGTTACTTAATGGCTTCTTCAGCTCTGTATATACAAAAGAAGAGGATGGAGTTGCCGTGGGCAGGGCCAGTGCTGAGGTGGGTGGGGCCAGTGCTGCTAACACATGTAATGTACTGAACTGGTTTACTATAGATATGGTCCAGGATAAATTAAATAAACTTAATGTAGCTAAAGCTCCAGGGGCTGATGGATTACACCCCAGAGTTCTTAGGGAACTCAGTTCTGTAATTTCTCTACCCTTGTATGAAATATTCAGTGATTCTTTGCTGACTGGTGTTGTGCCGAGGGACTGGCGTAAGGCAAATGTAGTGCCGATCTTCAAAAAGGGCTCTCGAACTTCCCCCAGGTAACTATAGACCCGTAAGCTTAACGTCCATTATGGGGAAACTATTTGAGGGGCTTATACGGGACTACATCCAGGAATATGTAGTAGCTAATAGTATTATAAGTGATAACCAGCATGGTTTTACTAAGGACAGAAGCTGTCAAACCAACCTGATATGTTTCTACGAAGAGGTGAGTAGAAGCCTGGATGGGGGCGCAGCTGTGGATATCGTGTACCTGGATTTTGCTAAAGCGTTTGACACAGTTCCTCATGGATGTCTGATGGGTAAGTTAAAGTCTATCGGTTTGGAAAGTTTAATGTGTAACTGGATTGAAAACTGGCTTAATAATCGTACCCAGAGAGTGGTGGTCAATGATTCCTACTCCGAATGGTCCCCGGTAATAAGTGGTGTACCCCAAGGGTCAGTACTGGGCCCTCTTCTGTTTAACTTGTTTATTAATGATATTGAGAATGGAATTAACAGCAATGTTTCTATCTTTGCATATGACACCAAGCTTTGTAGTAAAGTACAGTCTATGGAGGATGTGCAGATGTTACAGGATGACTTAGACACACTGAGTGTTTGGGCGTCCACTTGGCAAATGAGGTTCAATGTGGATAAATGTAAAGTTATGCACCTGGGTACTAATAACCCACATGCATCATATGTCCTAGGGGGAGTTACTCTGGGAGAGTCACTGATGGAGAAGGATCTGGGTGTACTTGTAGATAATAGACTACAGAACAGCACACAATGTCAGTCAGCTGCTTCTAAGGCCAGCAGGATATTGTCATGCATTAAAACATGCATGGACCGCTTTATAAAGCTTTGGTGCGGCATAGACCACTTTATAAAGCTTTGGTGCGGCCTCATCTGAAGTATGCTGCCCAGTTTTGGAACCCGATTTATAAAAAGGATGTTCTAGAGCTAGAGAGTACAAAGACGGGCAACTAAACTAATAAGGGGAATAGAGCATCTTAGTCAGGGCCGATTCTAGCTTTTCTGCCGCCTGAGGGGAAAACTGACAAAGCGTCCCCCCCCCTCCTCAGAGCAATAGTCAGGGAGAGAGATCTAGGACAGGCACAGTGCAGCATCGCAGTGTGTATGGGACAGCACTATAGATAACAGTGTGCGCCTTGCGGTGACCAGATTTTTTAACTGTTAGAGCCACTATGGGCCCCCTGGGAGCTTCAAAACAAACAACAATCTAAAACTGCTGACCTCTGACCTCAGGAGCCGGAGAAGAGCCATAAAACGGGCTGCTCTGTTAACTCTTTCAGTACTGCAGAATGTAGAGTATTACTGTGCATCACTTACATTCTGCTATACAGAAAGAGTTAACAGCAGAGCAGAACATTACTTTTATGCCTCTTCTCCTGCTCTTGCACTATTCTGAAGTCAGCTCGGAGGTCGGCAGTGCAGAGAAGACATAATATAGTGTCCCCGCTGCTGTTAACTTTTTCTTTTCTACAGTGTGTAAGTGATGCAGAGTATAATAACTCTGCATTATTGAAAGGGTTAATAGCAGGAGACACAATATCTACTGTATGTCTTATGTGATGTGAATACCTGTGAATACGAAGCTTCCAGTGCCTCCTCAGCGCTTCTCATGAGGCAACTGACAGGAAACATGGCTGGGCTCTGAGCCGTAACGAGTTGTAATGATAAGGACACAGGACGCTGATGCCGCACCCCTCAAGGGCTGTGTTATCTGCCGCCTGAGGCGAACACTTCACCTCGCCTCATGGCAGATACGGGCCTGATCTTAGTTATAAGGAGAGATTAAAGGGGTGCTCCAGCATTGGGGCACTTTCTGGGGGGGACCAGGGAGGAGGTGAGTGGACGTCTTTTATTTCAGCCACCTCCTCCCCGGTTCCAGCGGCGGGTCACTCATCGATGCACTCCGGTCCCCGGTTCCCAGCCGCTTCCTGGTGTCTGACGCCGCCCGAGATGCTACGTCTCAGGGCCGCTCAGCCACTCAGTGAAGGAGGCGGGATCCGAGCGGACTTCAAACGGATCCCGCCTCCTTCATTGAGTGGCTGAGCGGCCCTGAGACGTAGCGTCTCGGGCTGCGTCAGACACCAGGAAGTGTCCGGGAACCAGGGAACGGAGCGCCGCAATGAGTGACCCGCCACCCCAAAAAAGTGCCCCCACACTGGATAACCCCTTTAAAAGTATTATACTTGTTTAGTCTGGAGAAGAGACGTTTAAGGGGAGATATGATTAATTTATTTAAATATATAAATGCCCCCTACAAGAAATATGGGGAAAAGATGTTCCAGGTAAAACCCCCTCAAAGGACAAGAAAAAAAGGTTCAATCTCTGGAGGCGAGAAGCCTTCTTTACCATGAGAACTGTGAATCTGTGGAACAGTCTACCAAAGGATCTGGTCACAACAAAAACAGTAGAGGGCTTCAAAACAGGGCTAGACAAGTTCTTAGACCAAAATAATATAAATGCATATGTATAGAACCTATCACCCCTTCCCTGTATCCATCCCCTCCTTGGTTGAACTTGATGGGCATGTGTCTTTTTTCAACTGTATTAACTATGTAACTATGTAATATTCTAGCTCCCAAATAATCTCATTAAAAAGACATTGCTACCACTGGAAGCATAATATTCTAACAATCAAATAATCTTATTAACAATGCTGCCATCTAGTGGAAATATAATGTTCTAGCACGCAAATAATTTCATTAATGACACAATGCTGCCATCTAGTGGAACCATAATATGCCAGCACGCAAAATATCTCATCAATGAGACAATGCTGCCATCTAGTGGAAAAATCTTTCACTGATTTAATATTCTAGCTCCCAAAGAATCTCAATAATGAGACAGTGCTGCCATCTAGTGGAACCATAAAATTCTAGCACGCAAATATTCTTATTAATGAGACAATGCTGCCATCTAGTGGAACCATAATATTGTAGAACGCAAATAATCTCATTAATGATACAATGCTGCCTTCTAGTGGAACCATAATATTGTGGCACGAAAAAAATCTCAACAATGAGACAATGCTGCCATCTAGTGAAAAAATCATTTACTGATTTAATATTCTAGCTCTCAAATAATCTCGTTAATGAGACAATGCTGCCATCTAGGGGAACCATAATATTCTAGCACCTAAAAAATCTCATCAGTGAGATAATGCTGCCATCTAGTGAAAAAATCTTTTACTGATTTAATATTCTAGTTCCCTAATAATCTCATTAATGGGACAATGCTGCCATCTAGTGGAACCATAATATTTTAGTACACAAATAATCTTATTAATGAGACAATGCTGCCATCTAGTGGAACCATAATATTCTAGCACCCCAAAAAATCTCATCAATGAGACAATACAGCCATCTAGTGGAAAAATCTTTCACTGATTTAATATTCTAGTTCCCTAATAATCTCATTAATGGGACAATGCTGCCATCTAGTGGAACCATAATATTTTAGCACGCAAATAATCTCATCAATGAGACAATGCTGCCATCTAGTGGAAAAATCATTCACTGATTTAATATTTTAGCTCCCAAATAATCTCATTAATGGGACAATGCTGCTATCGAGTGGAACCATAAATTCTAGTACGAAAAAAATCTAATCAATGATACACTGCTGTGAACTAGTGGAACCATATTATTCTAGCACACAAAAAATCTCATCAATGAGACAATGCTGCCATCTAGTGGAAAAATCATTCACTGATTTAATATTCTAGCTCCCAAATAATCACATTAAAAATTGCTATCATGTAGTGGAAGCAAAATATTCTAACGCTCAAATAATCTTATTAATGAGACAATGCTGCCATCTAGTGGAAATATAATTTTCTAACATGCAAATAATTTCATTAATGAGACAATGCTGCCATCTAGTGGAATCACTATGTTCCCTGTCGTCCTGTTCGCCTCACAACGGATGGGGTGTCTCCGCCCCTGTGGACTCGCATGACGAGAGGAATTTTAATGAATATATACTTTAAACTCCACCCCCCTGGTCCATATAGCCTCCCCGGACCTGGATACCTCAGTTTTTTTTATTTCGTCCTTGTCTTGCAGGGCTGAAGACGTGTACAGGGATCGGAGGTCCGGGCGAGGTATTCTGTGGCCCTGATTCCCGTCTGCTAACTTTCTTGGAGGCGGCCGCTTTGCTTGCCATCTCTGAGCGTCACGCGACTTCCGTCCTTACATTGCCAAGGATTGTCTCCACTCATGGGAGTGGCCATTTTGTTGGAGTCCTTCTCAGATCTCGGCGCCGGCGGACGCAGCATTTGCTGCTTACAGGTCCTGTAAGGGTGACACTAGGCTCCCTTCAGTAGAGGATTCCTTTTCTGCCATATTCTAGGAACATGGGAGTTTACAGGTTCAGGGGGCGGAGCTAAAAAATTTGGCGCCAACTGCGTTAATTTTTAGTCATACTGGACGCTGTAATCTTGCTGTCAGTTCATTCCTGTGTAGGTACACTGCAGCTCTGGAGGTTTCAGCAGTGTGTGTCAGTGATTTCTTACTGCCGAATCTATTTCTGGATACAGCACGGTGTTATAGTGAGTAAGATGATGGTTGAATTTTTCTTCTTTTTCTTGCTATATAAATTTTATTAAGGATTCCTGCAGATATCTTCTAGAGAAGGATCTAAAGACAACACTGTGCAGAAGTCAGCCAATAAGTGTAAACATCTCTCCTGTTACCTTTGTGGTAAGTGACGTTAGGCATCTTGCCCATGTATCCTGCCAAGAATTCAAGGCCATGTCTATGTTTTTCTGCAGGAAAACAACTACCTGACGGATGAGAGTATCTTAAATGTCAGGAATGCAGATCCCAACCAGACAGAGAACCTGATGTACAGGATGTGGTGGTCTGGGTCAAGGACTACGTGGCGCAGTCTATGAGCGGACTCAGACAGTCTATAAAGGACCTAAAGAGCTCCTTTCAGCGTCAGTAATGCAGGTGTGATCTAGGTACATTTGAAGATGTATTGTTACTTACCCCTTTCCTCCTTTTTTGTAGAAAGTTGTAAAAAACCCAGAAGAGGAGGGTCACCGATGGAGACGGAATATACCGTAATTGACAAGGTTGGATCCTCGGATGATGAGGATGAGGATCCTAGAGCGATGCCTTTTTACTTTCCTTCAGAGAAAGGGTCCAAGCTTATCATTGCAGTGAGGGCCCAGAATCAACCTGAGGAAGATGGGGAGATGCCCTCTACCTCCACAGAAAGGGCCTTTGAATGAATGGCAGAAGCCTGAGAAGGCGCCTGTCATTTCTCGTAGATTTAAGAATCTCTTTGTCCTAGCTGAGGAAAAGTCTAAATCTTGGGTCCACCCTCCTAAAGTTGATGTGGCCATAGCGAAAATCTCTAAAAGAACCTTAGTTCCAGCTGAAGACGGGTCCAGTTTGAAAAATCCTATGGACCGCCGTATGGAGATGTCCTATAAAAGAGCATATTCTTCTGCATCTACTCAAACGGCGGTTGCCAATTCCTCCTATGAAGTCGGTCGGGCCCTTAGAAAATTGCTCATGAAAGTGCAGGATGACATTGAGAATGGGATCAGGAGAGATGATATACTAACCTCATTTAAAAATATTAATATGGAAATAGATTTCCTGTGTGACGCCACATCTCAACAAGTGAGGCTCGCTGCTAGATCAATGGCGTTAGCCACAGCAGTCCGTAGAGCCCTGTGGCTTTGATCCTGGCCAGGTGACTGTCCCTGTCAAAATTTTTTCTTTGCAACCTGGAGTATGTTCCAGGGCGTCTATTTGGGGAGGAGTTAGACAAGTTAATGCTAGATTTGTCTGATGAAAAGGGTAATTCCCTTCCTTATACTCAGAAAGCTCCTTCCCGTAGACAATTCAGGAGGGATAGAACTCCTCAGAGGGTCAGGCAATTCCGCTACTCTACAAGAGGGAGAGGTTCCTTTGCCGCTAAGAAAGGTCCATCCAGGCAGCCTCCTAAAGGTGGAGCCAAAATGTCACATTTTTTATTCCGGTAGGAGGTCGTCTTACTTTCTTTTCAAAAGTTTGGGAGTCCACGATCAGAGATCCGTGGGTTTTAAATCTCGCGCCTTCCAGAGGAGAAATTCTGGAAGAAGAGATCCAGTCTTTAATTTCAAAGGCAGCCCTAGAGGAGGTTCCTCCAGAGGAATGGGGGAAAGGAGTGTATTCACCAGTATTTTTAGTCCCCAAGCCCTCAGGGAAGTGGAGATTGGTAATCAACCTCAGATACCTAAATCAGTTCATCGTGAAGAAAAGATTCAGGATGGATACAATAAGGTCGGTTCAGTGTGTACTTCTCAAGGAAGACTTCCTTGCCTCCCTAGATCTGCAGGATGCTTATTTTCACATCCCTATTCTAGGACTTCTCTCTTCTGCCGCAGATGCGGTAACTTGGGCACTCTGGCATATGAGAACAGTTCAACTCCAGGTGCGGAGATTGTGGGACAGAGACTTAGCAACTCTGCATACCAGAATAACTCTTTCTCCCGAGAGCAGGAGATCCCTTGTTTGGTGGAAAAACCTCAAAGACGGCAAGGACTTGGAGGATCCACAGTGGAATATACTTACCACAGACGCGTCAGGAACAGGCTGGGGAGCTTATCTACGAGACCTACAGATAGCGGGCACTTGGAGCCTGGAAGAATCCCAACTCTCCTCAAATGTTCGAGAACTGAGAGCAATCTTCAACGCTCTCTGTCATTTTGCTTCCCTTCTTCACAAGGATGTGAAAATTCGGACGGACAACATTGCGTGTGTTTGTTACATAAACAAACAAGGAGGCACCAGATCTCACTCTCTTCTGAACTAAGTAGAAAAGATCTTTACCTGGGCAGAGGGGAGGATAACCAGGTTATCCGCAACCCACATAAAAGGGGAACAGAACATCTTGGCGGATCGCCTCAGTCGAGGATTGACAGTACCCAGGGAATGGTGTCTTCATTCGAGAATCTTCAGCCAGATAGTGGAGAAGTGGGGCCTCCCTCAGACCGACCTAATGGCAACAAGGAGAAATGCCAGATTTCCGAATTTCTGTTCCCTTTACAGCAGCGACAGCCCAGTGGTAGTGGATGCGATGACCATAATATGGAATTTCAACCTGGCATACATCTTTCCGCCTGTCTCTATGATACCGAGGGTATTGAGGAAGATCATGCAGGATCCATAATTGCCATAATGCCGTTTTGGCCGAAACGAGCCTGGTTTTCCATGCTGAAGATGATGAGTCAGGGGGACTATTGGAGGTTACCCCTTTGACCAGATCTGATAACGCAAGACAATCAGTAATGCCAGAGCCTGAAAGCATTCAATCGGACAGCATGGAGACTACAGGGCCCATATTGAGACCTGCAGGGTTCTCTAGTAAAGTGTTGGAAACTCGCTCTCACTCCAGGAGTGAGGCAACTAATAGGTCTTATGAGAGGATTCGAAAAATATTCCGCACTTGGGCAATTCAGAAAGATATTGATCCAGGATCTCCTTCGATTCCACAATTCCTGGATTTTTTGCAGGAAGGTTTTGACAAGGGTTTAAGACCTAGCTCCATTAGAGTGCAAATTGCCGCCTTATCAGCTTGTTTGGGAAGGAATTTTTTTCAGATCCAGGAGGTGAAAGACTGTGTAAGAGCCATAGAAAGATTGAGACCTTCGCTAGTTAAACCGGTCTGTAAAGTCAGCCAAGAGACACCCCATACGTTGTGATGCTAACAGGACTAATGGAACACACATTAACATAAAAATGTTAAGTTCTAGCATGCAAATAATCTCATTAATGATTAGAGATGAGCGAACCGGGTTCGGGTTCGAGTCCATCCAAACCCGAACATTCGGCATTTGATTAGCGGGGGCTGCTGAACTTGGATAAAGCTCTAAGGTTGTCTGGAAAACATGGATACAGCCAATGACTATATCCATGTTTTCCACATGCCTTAGGGCTTTATCTAAGTTCAGCAGCCACCGTTATTCAAATGCCGAAAGTTCGGGTTCGGATGGACACATCCCACATTACACTGATACTAACAAACATTTGGCTAAAAACACATATCTTTCAACCGGAGATTGAGTAAAATAAAATAAAAATACACATCCTCATAAAAAGCGTTCTTTACATTTAGTGGAAATGCTTCTCTGCTGTTTTCCAGACTTTCTTTCTTTCTATTCTTTAAATTTTTATTATATTATCAAGATTAACAAATTATCAACTTATTTCAATCATCATTTCCATGACCAAACTCCAACCCCATTCCCCCCTTGCCCCTTTCGATCCCCCCACCCCCTTTCCCCCGGAAATATCACTATTTTCCTGTTAGGTTAAACCTGCAGGACGCCGTTCTTTTACTATATCTCCTCCTATCATCTATATCCTACCCTCCACCCTCTATATTCTAAGCTGCTACTTATATTTCATTCATACCCCCAGGTAGTCAATCAGCCAGGTAGTCAATCATTTCAGTCAGCCCAGCTGCCCACGAACCCAGTCCCCCAGGTCCCATGAGCAACTGGCCCCACCAGTCCAAAAGGCCCCACCGCCCATATATAATGGGTAGCAGCCCCTCCCGGACGGTCGGGCTCCTCCACTTCCAACATCCCATCAGTACACCAGCTTCTGTTTAATTACCAATCGAGTGCCTTGATTTACGGCCCTCTCCCCGCCGTCCCCGTGGCACTCCACTTCTCTTATCATCACATTAGGCAGTTCTGGACACCCCCCCCTGGCCCCCCACCCCCCAGCACGGCAGGGCACGCGGTCAACCGACCACCCCACTCCACCTCCCATTCATCCATTATGGTTAAATTCTTCAAGGCGCCCTGAGGTACCCCACAGGTTACATTTCTTTTCTTTTTTCATTAGTTGTTACTTTCTTTTGAGGTCTTATTTTATAAAGATGAGAAAAAGAAAAGAAAAATTACTACATTCTTTACCCCCCCCCCCCATCGACTGATCTCCAATAAAAGCATATATATACCCTCCAATCAATAGTCATTACTCAAGTTTACTGCCAAAACCTTTCATATATTATCTCACATCTTTCCCAATCCGTCACACTTGGGGTTTCACTGGAGATCCATTTTCGAACCAGCACCAACTTGGCGTAAAACAGCCACCTTATTATAATATTAATATTTTCCCTAGAGGTTTTAATCACTGATGTATCACCCAGTATTGCCAGATAACCTACTTTAGGGATACTAAATCCAATCCTCTCCTCTATTTTACCATAAATTTGAGACCAGAAATTAAACAGCTCACTGCAGGACCATAGTAAATTAATAAAATCCGTTCTATCCTCCCCACATCTGGGACACTTATCGTGAGTATATTTCCCAATTTTACAAAGAAACAACGGGGTATAATACAAACGATGCACAATGTTGTACTGAATTAACCTATGATTCCCTGCCTTTGACACTCTTCTTATGTTCTTAAATATCACTGACCAATCTAGTTTTTGATTTTCTCCTAACTCCTCTTCCCATTTCCTTTGGGAGCTAAACTCTATCTTTTGCTCCAGGCCGAGATATTTACAAACGGTTGATATTTCTTTCTTTTTTATTTGTTGATCTCTTACTTTATTTATCAGCCAATACTGACCTCCATTTTCTACCTTTGCCCCTCTAATATCCGCCTCAAGTGCAGTTTTTAACCTCCCATACTGGAGCCACATTGACTCGGGAATATTATATTCTCTTTTTACCTGGTCCCAGTTCTTAATAGGACCTCCTCCCCATATATCCCCAAGTGAACGAATCCCACCACACCATAACACTGCCTGAAACTCTATCTTATTAACTTCTGGCAATTTATTATTCCTCCATATCGGCGAGAAACTAAGCAAACCCTGTATCCCCTGCAATTTCTTCAACTCTTTCCAGATAGTAACCAACCCTTTAACCATTATCCATTCATATTTGTAACTTCCCCTAAATGCTGAAAGAAGTCACTAGATCTCTGAGAGCCCAGCCAATAGATCTGTGATGACAAAAAATACTGCTTCATGTCCGGTATACCCATTTCCCCTTTTTCCTTTGGAGGGTAAAACGATTCCAACTTCATGCGTACTCTCCTTCTACCCCATATAAGAGAGTTAAACAAGGCTCTTATCCTCCTAAAATACCCATCTTCAATCGATACAGGGGCAACCGAAAAAATAAACAGCAGTTTCAGCAGACAAACGGAGCGTATAAGGATAATCCTATCTACTTTAGAAACTGGGAGCTTTGTCCAAACAACGACCTTTTTTTCCAGCTCCTCCACCACTGGCTTAATATTTATAACATTAAATTCCTCCAATCTCCTCGAGATTTTCACTCCCAAATATCTAAAGTTCCCTTCTCTTTCTAATACCTTTAACGGGGGAAAACTCAAATTTAACTGAGGGTTCAAGGGCATAAGGATAGATTTTGACCAATTAATTGTCAACCCAGACAGTCTCCCAATCTCTTCCACCAAATTCATTACTTTGGGCACCCCAACCATCGGTTCCTTAATAAACAATAAAAGGTCGTCTGCATATAATGCCACCCTGTCCCCCTCACCCCTCGCCAAATCCGGATCAGATCTTATCTTAAGTGCCAAAGGCTCTATACTTAGGGCGAAGAGTAAGGGGGAGAGGGGACAACCCTGCCTCGTTCCTCTCCTCAACTAAAATGAATCTGACACCCTCCCCTCAATTGAAACGGAAGCAGAGGCACCATTGTACAAGAGTTTTACCATACTCAGAAACCTGGGGCCAATCCCAAATCGTCTCAGGGTCTCCCACAAATATTCCCACTCCACCCTGTCAAAGGCCTTAACCGCGTCCAAAGACAGGATGGAGTGGGAGACCGGGTTCCTCACCAACTGAACATTCTCTTGCACTCGCCTAACATTATGTTTGACCATACGTCCCGGAAGAAATCCGCACTGGTCCTGGTGTATAATTCCGCCCAATACCCGGCCAAGCCTGTTTGCCAAAACTTTAGCAAACAGCTTGGCTTCAGCATTAATAAGGGACCCATGTCTGTAGGACTCAACGTCTAATCTATCCTTCCCCTCCTTCAGAATTAATACTATCTTACCCTCCCCCAACGATTTAGGCAATTCCCCAACCTCTATTGCCTTTTCCAATACCTTGAACAGAGCTGGGATCAGGATTTCCCTGTGTTCCTTATATAATCAATAGGGAAGGCCATCATTTCCAGGAGAGGATCCTCCCTTAGAGTCGTCCAACGACTTGTATAACTCTGTTAAAGCTATTGGTCTATCCAACTCTTCTCTTTCTTCCAAACTAATTCTAGTTATGGGCAGATCCAAAAAGAACTCATCCAACCCTTCCCTCGGACATTCTACTTCAGAGGAGTACAGTTTTGCATAAAATTGTTTAAATTCCTCCAAGATCTGAGTTTTTTTATTTGGAATTTCACCTGATTCCTTCCTGATCATATCTATACCCCTTCTGCCCTCTTAATTCCTTATAATTGCAAATAATCCCTTATTCAGTGTGCCTGATTCCACATAGTTCTTCCTCCCCAAGAATGCTATCTGATTTCTCACCTTTTCCAGGAGATATCCTTCTAATTCATCTTGTGCTTTTTTAAAGTGATTATGTGTCTCTATTGATGGTGATCCTTTATAACTATCCTCTAACCTATTTACTTTTTCTTTCAATTCATTTACCCTAACCTTAAACCCCTTTTTTGTTTTAGATATTGCCCCAAAATACAATCCCCTTACTGATGGTTTTAAAGCATCCAATACCCATTGTGGTGAAGCAGACCCCCAATTTATCTCGCATAATGTGTTTATCTTCCTTTCAATCCCCTTCTTATTATCCAATATATCCAACCAGTGATTATTAAGTCTAAATTTATGTGACACTTTCTCATTTATTGTTTCAATTTCCACCATTAGTGCTCCGTGATCGGAGAAACACCTTTTTAAATATTTGTTGTACCATTAAATATTTTTGTACCATTTGATGATTAACCAAGGCGATATCAATCCTGGACATCGTTTGCTGGACCTGTTCAAACACGAAAACTCTCTCTTATTTGGATTAAGTTCTCTCCAATAATCCACCCAACCTATCTCTGCTATCATTCTTGTTAACAGGGAATTATTAGGAATTTTTAAAGGTAACTGAAGCCTCAATCTATCCTTTTCCTCATCCAACACCGCGTTAATATCACCTATAATTAGTAGTGGAGAATAAGGGAATCTTTGACTAAAGCTATACACCATCTCCAATACCTCGGTGCAGAAAGGAGGAGGAATATATATAAAAGCAAGAACATAAACAGATCCCTCGACCTTGCAGTGAAATAAAAATAAAACGTCCTTCCTTATCTGTCTTCTGATCCATCACTTCCCATCTTATTTTTTTATGTACCAGTACTGCAATCCCCCGGGAATAATTTGAGTAACACGAAAAATATTCATTAGACCACCACAACTTATGTAACACATGCACCGTTTCTTTTACTAAGTGAGTCTCAAGCAGTGAGACAATGCACGGAAGATACTTTTTTATGTAGTTCATTACCCCCATTCTTTTAATCTTATCATTGAGTCCCCTTATATTCCATGACAAGATTTTTATTGTCATCCTGTGGTTTTACAATTAATCTCTGCCCCTCCAACAAAACCAAACATCCGAAAGAGAGGAAGAAAGAGAAAAAACAAAAAAATGAAAATAAAATAAAAAATAAATTAAAAAACAAAACAAAAAACCACCAACAAAAAAAAGAACCAAAAACACCCAACACCCCCTCAGATCAGTGGACCACTCCCCCACCACTCACCCCACCTCAGAACCACCCCCCTCCCCCCCAACCACCCCCCTCCCCCTTTTGACCTGGGAGAATAAAAATATCCCAAGTCCCTTACTGAGCAATACGTACTGAGCCTCAGATTAACATCATTATCCTTATTGTCTAACCTTGACTCTATAAACCTTTATGGTCCATCCACTTAACTGCTTCCTCTGGGGATTCAAAAAAGAAAACTTTTTCCTCAAAAACCACTCTTAATCTGGCAGGAAATATTAGACTATATTTAAGGTTCTTCTCCCTTAATCTCCTCTTTACCTGTGTGAATGCCACCCTTTTTTTCTGAGTATCAATCGCATAGTCAGGAAAGATCATAACCTTATTACTCCCCACCTTTAGTTCAGTCATGCCACGAGTTTTTTTTAATATATTGTCTCTGTCCCTGGCGTTTGGCAGTTTAACAATCAAGGCCCTTGGGTAATTTTCAGGAGGTAACATCCGACCTGGGACTCTGTGAGCTCTCACCACACAAAAAAAATCTGATAAATGTTCTTTACCTACAGTGCTAACTATCCACTCCTGCACAAATTTCTCCACTTCTTTGCCTTCAATTCCCTCTGGAAATCCCACCAGCCTAATGTTTTCCCTATGGGATCTATCTTCCAACTCAATCACTTTCTTTTTTAACAGAGTATTCTCCTGAACTACTTTCTCCACTCCTTCCTTTAAAGGTTTCATCCCATCTTCGATATTACTAATCCTCTGTTCCGCTTCTGAAAATCTATCATTAAAGAGTCACTGTCCAGGCGATTTTAAGAAACTTTGTAATTGGGTTTATTAACCAAATCTGCCATTATCTGCATGTAAAAAGCCTTTTCCCCGCCCCCCCTCCTTCCTCTTTTTCATCCACTCCAAAAAATCTGAAAATTGTGACTTGTTGCAGGAGTCGTACCCTGTCTGCTCTAGGGAGAGGGGAGGGGGGAGGAGGAAGGAGGGAGTTAGCCCCAGAAAGCAGATAACAGAGGATTACAGGCAGGGAGCTGGGTGACAGCTGTAATCTGAGCTCAGACAGGTCACTGGTGATGGTCAGAAGGTGAGGGATTTGTAGATTAACTCTTTGTTGTCCTGCTTTGGTCTTTTCTTTAGCTCTCTCCATAGGAGAACAATGAAGACAGGGGGGAGAGCTTCAAACTGCTTTTTCATGATTAAAATGCATTTTTCAGATAATAAACCCAATTACAAAGTTTCTTAAAATCGCCTGGACTATTGATTTCTGCAAAAAAAAAAAAATTCACGACAGTGACACTTTAACCCTTTAACCTCTTAAGGACATAGGACGTACCGGTACGTCCTATGTCCTCACTTGCACTTCAAAGCGGGGCCGCGCGGCGGCCCCGCTTTGAAGTGCCGCGATCCCGGGTGCCGCGAGTAGCCCGGGACCGCTGCTATTAGCGGGCACGGTCTGATCGCCGTGCCCGCTAATTAGCTAATCGGAGGCAGCTGTCAAAGTTGACAGCTGCCTCCGATTACCGGAGGCAACGTTTCCCTGGTGTCTAGTGGGGGAGATCGCTCCTCCGGGACCTTGTCCCGGAGGAGCGATCTCCGTTACTGATGCCGGCCGGGGACGCGTCCAAGATGGCTTCTAGTATATGTGTAAAAAAAAAAAAAAAAGTGTTGTTAATAGTAAAAAGCCCCCTCCCCTAATAAAAGTCTGAATCACCCCCCTTTTCCCAGGTTTTAAATAAAAGTAAACAAATAAATAAATAAATAAACATGTTTGCTATCGCCGCGTGCGTAATCGCCCGAACTATTAATTAATCACATTCCTGATCTCGTACGGTAAACGGCGTCAGCGCAAAAAAATCCCAAAGTGCAAAATTGCGCATTTTTGGTCGCATCAAATCCAGAAAAAATTTATTAAAAAGCGATCAAAAAGACGTATATGGGCAATCAAGGTACCGATAGAAAGATCACATCATGGCGCAAAAAATGACACCTCGCACAGCCCCATAGACCAAAGGATAAAAGCGCTATAAGCCTGGGAATGGAGCGATTTTAAGGAACGTATATTGGTTAACAATGGTTTGAATTTTTTACAGGCCATCAGATACAATATAAGTTATACATGTTATATATCGTTTTAATCGTAACGACTTGAGGAACATGCATAACAAGTCAGTTTTATCCCAGGGTGAATGGCGTAAAAACACAGTTCCCCCAAATAAAAGAAATGCGTTTTTTTTTTCAATTTCACCACACTTTGAATTTTTTTCTGGTTTCGCAGTGTACTTTATGCAAAAATTCAGCCTGTAATTGCAAAGTACAATTAGTGACGCAAAAAATAAGGGGTCATGTGGGTTTCTAGGTGGAAAAATGCAAGTGCTATGACCTTTTAAACACAAGGAGGAAAAACCGAAAACGTAAAAACGAAAATGGGCCATGTCCTTAAAGGGTTAAGGACGTGGCCCATTTTCGTTTTTACGTTTTCGGTTTTTCCTCCTTGTGTTTAAAAGGTCATAGCAGTTGCATTTTTCCACCTAGAAACCCACATGACCCCTTTATTTTTGAGTCACTAATTGTACTTTGCAATTACAGGCTGAATTTTTGCATAAAGTACACTGCGAAACCAGAAAAAAATTCAAAGTGTGGTGAAAATGAAAAAAAAACCGCATTTCTTTTATTTGGGGGAAATGTGTTTTTACGCCATTCGCCCTGGGGTAAAACTGACTTGTTATGCATGTTCCTCAAGTTGTTACGATTAAATTGATATATAACATGTATAACTTATATTGTATCTGATGGCCTGTAAAAAATTCAAACCGTTGTTAACCAATATACGTTCCTTAAAATCGCTCCATTCCCAGGCTTATAGCGCTTTTATCCTTTGGTCTATGGGGCTGTGCGAGGTGTCATTTTTTGCGCCATGATGTGATCTTTCTATCGGTACCTTGATTGCCCATATACGTCTTTTTGATCGCCTTTTTATTAAATTTTTTCTGGATTTGATGCGATCAAAAATTCGCAATTTTGCACTTTGGGATTTTTTTGCGCTGACGCCGTTTTTCGTACGAGATCAGGAATGTGATTATTTAATAGTTCGGGCGATTACGCACGCGGCGATACCAAACATGTTTATTTCTTTATTTGTTTACTTTTATTTAAAACTTGGGAAAAGGGGGGTGATTCAGACTTTTATTAGGGGAGGGGGCTTTTTACTATTAACAACACTTTTTTTTTTTTTTTACACATATACTAGAAGCCCCCCTGGGGGACTTGTAGTATATACACTTGGATCTCTCATTGAGATCTCTGCAGCATAGATATGCTGCAGAGATCCATGAGATCGGCACTCGTTTGCTTTCGGCTGCTGCAGCCGAAAACGAACGAGTGCCGAGCCGAGGACGGCGCCATCTTGGACGCGTCCCCGGCCGGCATCAGTAACGGAGATCGCTCCTCCGGGACAAGGTCCCGGAGGAGCGATCTCCCCCACTAGACCCCAGGGAAACGTTGCCTCCGGTAATCGGAGGCAGCTGTCAACTTTGACAGCTGCCTCCGATTAGCTAATTAGCGGGCACGGCGATCAGACCGTGCCCACTAATAGCAGCGGTCCCGGGCTACTCGCGGCACCCGGGATCGCGGCACTTCAAAGCGGGGCCGCCGCGCGGCCCCGCTTTGAAGTGCAAGTGCGGACATATGACGTACCGGTACGTCATATGTCCTTAAGAGGTTAAACAATAGAAAGCGTAAAACATTAGCAGCAAATTTCCACATTTTCAGTAAAATTTCAAAATCAGATATTTTTAGGGACCTGTTCAGGTTTAAAGTGTATTTGAGGGGACTGTGTGTTAGAAAGCCCCACGAAGCACCCCATTTCAGAAACTGCACCCCCCAAACTCTGCAAAAGCACATCCAGAAAGTTTTTTAACCCTTTAGGGGAGTCACAGAAATAAAAGATAAGTGTGTAAGAAATTTGAAAATTTTTATTTTCTGTGCAGAGATTTTATTGTAATCCAATATTTTTCATAATTATGACCCTATTACCAGAGAAATGCACCCCAATAATTATTGTCCCGTTTCTGCAGTTTATAGAAATACCCCATATGTGGCCCTATTGCGCTATTTGACGCAACCACAAGCCTCAGATACAAAGGAGCGCCTAGTGAATTTCAATGGCTCCATTATATTTGGTCATTTCTGACTGTACCACTTCAGGTTGGCAGAGGCTCTGGGGTGCCAAAACCTAAAAAACACCCCTAAAGGGACACCATTTAGAAAACTACACCCCTCAAGGAATGTAACAAGGGGTGCGGTGAGCATTTGGACCCCACAGGTGCTTCACAGATTTTCCGAACAATGTGGCGTGAAAAAAGACAAAAGTATTTTTTACACTAAAACGTTGTTCTAGCCTTCAATTTTTCATTTTCACAAAGGGATAAAAGGAAAAAAAAGACACAAAAAGTGTAGTGCAGTTTCTCCCGAGTACAGAAATACCCCATGTGAGGATGATCAATATATATTCACGATCTTGAATAAAATATCCCTGATCACTCATATCTGGCAAAGCTCCTCACCCCCCCCCCCCCACACACACCTTTTTTGTTTCTTTTTGAAGCTGGTGTCCTGTTTTCCCTTGGGCACTAGATGTCATGGCTAGATGGATTTGGGCCATATAGTGAGAGTCCTGGATATTAACAGGTTCGCTTATCTCTTACCAGACTGCGGGCGCAATAAAACGTCCTCATGGCGTAATGGCTTTATGACAAGGGGTCTGGCTGCAATATGCATCCAGAGTTCACGCAGGAGACAAACAGAGGTCACTGTAGACGTCTATGGAGAAATTTGACCTCTTCAGAAAGATGACAAGCTGTCATATTCCAGAGGTGAGATTCGCTACAGGTCAGCAGGGTAGGGAGAGGGACCCACCATTGTAAAAGCAAGAAAGTGGCTCTAGGGGAACCCAGGAAAACCTGTAACTCCCCTAATCGGGTACACACCAGACCCATGGTTGGTATGCCCGTGACCGGCAGGTGATGCCCCGTAGTTTGATGCCCCTGGAATGCTGATCGGAAACGCGCCTGCCAAGTTATGAGGATTTGAAAATCTTCAGGCAAGTGTCTCCGGTCATAAAAGATGGACCATTAGCTCATTAGCATAGTCCCTGTCACTCCCCCTGTGAGGTCAGAGGAGGGAGGGAGACAACTGCTCTCACCATGCTTGATAAGGCAGGGAGTATGATGGGAGAATGTTCAACACTTGGGGAACTTGTTATGAGTGTGTTGGCCCGCCGTTCCTGCTAATCCCCATAGCGTTCCAGTTCCAAACAGCCCGATAGCAAAGTAGGTTCTGGTTTTCTCCTTTTTATTTTAAGAACTGTTTTTACTGTGTATGTATGTGTCTGTATATTTTGTACCATCTCTTTTTTTATTGTGACCTGTACTGTATGCACTGTCCTTTTTTAGTTGATATTAAATTTCACTTTAATAAGAGCTTTCCTGTGTTCTAAAAAGGCCCTATGTCTCTGAAGTAAAACGTTACCAGGGGTAAGTGATTACCATAAGATTGTGATAGATGTAATTTGTAGTTGCCTTAGGTGTGCATAAGGGTAAGGTGTCACGCAGTAGCGAAATTTGATGGGGGGCAGGGGGGGGCGGCCGCCCCCGGGCCCACTCTGGCAGGGGCCCACTCAGATCGCTATTGAATTTTCTCTCCCTAAGTCTATTCCTGAAGATACAGACTGCCTGTGCAGTCTGTATCTTATGCTTTTACCTAATCCTGTATAGCGGAGAAGTACGGCCGGGGGCGGCCATCTTGATGACGTCACAGTGGTGCGTTCCAACGCTGGAACGCAAGGGACGTCATCAAGATGGCGCCCGGCTTTACTGCACCGCTACAGAGGACTGGGTAAAGTATAAGATACAGACTGCAAAGGCAGTCTGTATCTTCATGAAGTTTATTTCTGAAGATACAGACTGCCTGTGCAGTCTGTATCTTATACTTTACCCAGTCCTCTGTAGCGGTGCAGTAAAGCCGGGCGCCATCTTGATGACGTCCCTTGCGTTCCAGCGCTGGAACGCACCACTGACGTCATCAAGATTGCCGCCCCCGGCCTTACTGCTCCGCTACACAGCTATAGGTAAAAGCATAAGATACAGACTGCACAGGCAGTCTGTATCTTTAGGAATAGACTAGAGCTGGACATGTGGACGCAGGGGGAGCTGGACATGTGGACACAGGGGGAGCTGGACATGTGGACGCAGGGGGAGCTGGACATGTGGACGCAGGGGGAGCTGGACGTGTGGACGCAGGGGGAGCTGGACATGTGGACACAGGGGGAGCTGGACATGTGGAAACAGGGGGAGCTGGACATGTGGAAACAGGGGGAGCTGGACATGTGGACACAGGGGGAGCTGGACATGTGGACACAGGGGGAGCTGGACATGTGGACACAGGGGGAGCTGGTAAAGAGGGGGAGCTGGACATGTAGAAACAGGGGGAGCTGGACATGTGGAAACAGGGGGAGCTGGACATGTGGAAACAGGGGGAGCTGGACATGTGGACACAGGGGGAGCTGGACATGTGGACTCAGGGGGAGCTGGACATGTGGAAGCAGGGGGAGCTGGACATGTGGAAACAGGGGGAGCTGGACATGTGGACATAGGGGGAGCTGGACATGTGGACACAGGGGGAGCTGGACATGTAGAAACGGGGAGCTGGACATGTAGAAACAGGGGGAGCTGGACATGTGGACGCAGGGGGTGCTGGACATGTGGACGCAGGGGGTGCTGGACATGTGGACACAGGGGGAGCTGGACATGTGGACACAGGGGGAGCTGGACATGTGGAAACAGGGGGAGCTGGACATGTGGAAACGGGGAGCTGGACATGTGGAAACAGGGGGAGCTGGACATGTGGAAACAGGGGGAGCTGGACATGTGGACATAGGGGGGAGCTGGTAAAGAGGGGGAGCTGGACATGTAGAAACGGGGAGCTGGACATGTGGACACAGGGGGAGCTGGACATGTGGACACAGGGGGAGCTGGACATGTGGACACAGGGGGAGCTGGACATGTGGAAACAGGGGGAGCTGGACATGTGGAAACAGGGGGAGCTGGACATGTGGACATAGGGGGAGCTGGACATGTGGACACAGGGGGAGCTGGACATGTGGACATAGGGGGAGCTGGACATGTGGACACAGGGGGAGCTGGACATGTAGAAACGGGGAGCTGGACATGTAGAAACGGGGAGCTGGACATGTGGACGCAGGGGGTGCTGGACATGTGGACGCAGGGGGTGCTGGACATGTGGACACAGGGGGAGCTGGACATGTGGAAACAGGGGGAGCTGGACATGTGGAAACAGGGGGAGCTGGACATGTGGAAACGGGGAGCTGGACATGTGGAAACAGTGGGAGCTGGACATGTGGAAACAGGGGGAGCTGGACATGTGGACATAGGGGGAGCTGGTAAAGAGGGGGAGCTGGACATGTAGAAACGGGGAGCTGGACATGTGGACACAGGGGGAGCTGGACATGTGGACACAGGGGGAGCTGGACATGTGGACACAGGGGGAGCTGGACATGTGGACACAGGGGGAGCTGGACATGTGGAAACAGGGGGAGCTGGACATGTGGAAACAGGGGGAGCTGGACATGTGGACATAGGGGGAGCTGGACATGTGGACACAGGGGGAGCTGGTAAAGAGGGGGAGCTGGACATGTAGAAACAGGGGGAGCTGGACATGTGGACACAGGGGGAGCTGGACATGTAGAAACAGGGGGAGCTGGACATGTGGAAACAGGGGGAGCTGGACATGTGGAAACAGGGGGAGCTGGACATGTGGACACAGGGGGAGCTGGACATGTGGACACAGGGGGAGCTGGATATGTGGACACAGGGGGAGCTGGACATGTGGACACAGGGGAAGCTGGACATGTGGAAACAGGGGGAGCTGGACATGTGGACGCAGGGGGAGCTGGACATGTGGACACAGGGGGAGCTGGACATGTGGACACAGGGGGAGCTGGACATGTGGAAACAGGGGGAGCTGGACATGTGGAAACGGGGAGCTGGACATGTGGACATAGGGGGAGCTGGTAAAGAGGGGGAGCTGGACATGTAGAAACGGGGAGCTGGACATGTGGACACAGGGGGAGCTGGACATGTGGACACAGGGGGAGCTGGACATGTGGACACGGGGAGAGCTGGACATGTGGAAACAGGGGGAGCTGGACATGTGGAAACAGGGGGAGCTGGACATGTGGACATAGGGGGAGCTGGACATGTGGACACAGGGGGAGCTGGTAAAGAGGGGGAGCTGGACACGTAGAAACAGGGGGAGCTGGACATGTGGACACAGGGGGAGCTGGACATGTGGACACAGGGGGAGCTGGACATGTGGACACAGGGGGAGCTGGACATGTAGAAACAGGGGGAGCTGGACATGTGGAAACAGGGGGAGCTGGACATGTGGACACAGGGGGAGCTGGACATGTGGACACAGGGGGAGCTGGACATGTGGACACAGGGGGAGCTGGACATGTGGACACAGGGGGAGCTGGACATGTGGACACAGGGGGAGCTGGACATGTGGAAACAGGGGGAGCTGGACATGTGGAAACCGGGGGAGCTGGACATGTGGAAACAGGGGGAGCTGGACATGTGGAAACAGAGGGAGCTGGTAAACAGGGGGAGCTGGACATGTGGAAACCAGGGGGAGCTGGACATGTGGAAACAGGGGGAGCTGGTAAACAGGGGGAGCTGGACATGTGGAAACCAGGGGGAGCTGGACATGTGGAAACCAGGGGGAGCTGGACATGTGGAAACCAGGGGGAGCTGGACATGTGGAAACCAGGGGGAGCTGGACATGTGGAAACCAGGGGGAGCTGGACATGTGGAAACCAGGGGGAGCTGGACATGTGGAAAACAGTGGTTTTCTGATTTAACCCTATTTGGCCCAGTTCTCTCTGGCAGCTTCATAGAGGAGCTGGGGGCTGATCTGGAGATCCTGGGGGAATGGGGGCAGAGGTCCGACCCCTCCACCCCAGTCTCTTACAGGATAAGGGACAAGTATGTTTAAATCAGAAAGCTGTGATTCGGATCACAGAGAGCAGGGTGCAGCAGCCTGTAGTGGCTGCCCGAGTTAGCTAGTGATTGAGCCTGCGGTACCTCCCTGTGAGTGATGCACCTGTCTTAGGCAGAATGCAAATTATCTACCTCTATGGTATATGGGTCAGTCAGTGTATAGGGAAAATAATAGTCTTTGCATAATGGATTTAACTTTTTTTTATAGTTTTAACTACAGATCTCAGGTGAACCTGTTATACTGCCCATACATCCATGACATTGGGATAGTGAGCGACTCCGATGAGAAGACACCCCTTGTAAGTCACTGTTTCATTTTATGTGTCTATATATGTAAATGTAGAAGCCTCTAACACTGCTCTTAATTCACTATGAGTAATGGAGCAGAATATACCCTTTATTATTTAGAAAGCATTGTTGTCAAGCAAGGTTCCCTTTGGGTAACATAATCGGTTGGGGGCCCACTCAGACTTGCTCGCCCCCCCTAGGCTGAACCCCTAGCTACGCCCCTGGTGTCACGTCAGCCTTATTGTGACGTGTGGTGGCAGCAGAAAACGTGTAACTTGGTGGTAGGTTCTGGTTGGTAGCTGATCCAAGACGGTCCGAGGTGAGCCCGCTTGCCTACTAGCCAGAACCTAAGTCACGGGGATCGTGACACCCCACATGTGGACATAAAGTGCCAAGCGGGCGCAGGATGAGCCTCCAAAGGGAAGGAGCGTTTGGAAGCTGAATTTCACTGGAATGGATTTCAAGGGCCATGTCGCATTTACAGAGCCCTCGTGCTGCCAAAACACTGGAAACCCCCCACAAGTGACCCCATTCTGGAAACTACACCCCTCAAGGAATCTAACAAGGGGGGCAGTGAGCATATGGACCCCACTGGTGACGGGCACAAATGTGGAACAATGTGACGTGAAAGTGAAAAATTTCATTTTTTCACTTTCACGGCACAAATGTGCCCGTCATCAAGGGGTCCATTTGCTCACTACACCCCTTGTTAGATTCCTTGAGGGGTGCAGTTTCCATAATGGGGTCACTTGTGGGGGGTTTCCACTGTCTTGGCAGCACAAGGGCTCTGTAAATGCGACATGGCGTTCATAATCCATTCTAGCCAAATCCAACCTCCAAAATCCAAATGGCGCTCCTTCCCTTCGGAGGCTTGCCCTGCACCCACATGGCGCTTTATGTCCACATGTGGGGTATTTACGGACTCGGGGGAAATTGCTCTACACATTTTGTGTTTTTTTTTCTCTTTTAACCCCTTGTGAAAATGATAAATTCAAGGCTAGACCAACATTATAGTGTAAAAAATGTAATATTTCATTTTCACGCCACATTGTTCCACATTTGTGCCCGTCACCAGTGGGGTCCATATGCTCACTACACCCCTTGTTACATTCTATGAGGGGTGTAGTTTCCATAATGGGGTCACTTGTGGGGGGTTTCAACTGTCTTGGCAACACAATGGCCTTTTAAATGCAACATGGCCCCTCGAAATCCAATCCAGCCAAATCCAGCCTCAAAAATCCAAATGGCGCTCTTTCCCTTCGGAGGCTTACCCTGCACCCGCATGGCGCTTTATGTCCACATGTGGGGTATTTCCGTACTCAGGAGAAATTGCGCTACACATTTAGTGTTTTTTTTTACCTTTTAGCCCCTTGTGAAAATAAAAAAATCATGACAAGATTAATGATTTAGAGTAAAAATTTTAAAAAAATTACACTAAATGTTGGTCTAGCCTTGATTTTTTTCCATTTCCACAAGGGGTTAAAAAAGAAAATGAACACAAAACGTGTAGGGTAATTTCCCCTGAGTACGAAAATACCCCACATGTGGACATAATGTGCCATATGGGCACAGGGAAAGCCACCAAAGGGACAGAGCGCCATTTAGAGGCTTGAATGGAGGATGGAGGCCACGTCGCAATTACAAAGCTCCTGTGCTGCCAGGACAGTAGAAACCCCCGACAAGTGACCCCATTCTGGAAATTACACCCCATAAGGAATCTAACGAGGGGTGCAGTGAGCATATGGACCCTACTGGTGACGGGCACATGTGTAGAACATGTGCCGTGAAAATAAAAAATACAATTTTTTTCATTTTCACGTCCCAAATGTGGCCGTCACCAGGGGGCCATATACCCGCTGCCCCCCTTGTTAGATTCCTTATGGGGTGTAGTTTCCAGAATGGGGTCACTTGTGGGGGGTTTCTACTGTCCTGGCCGCACAGAGGCTTTGTAATTGCATCATGGCCTCCTCTAATGGGAATGGCGGCCATACCTACTTAGCTGGAAAAAGGGACAATTCTAATTTATTTGGGGGTATTAGGCCAATTATTAGTTTATAAGGTTGAAAATGACAGGTGTCCATCAAATTCAACCTGTGTTGATCCAGAGGAAGGCAAAAAACCCTCGTGAGGCAGACGACAGTAGCCTCATCACAGGGGAAAAATTCCTTCCCGACTCCATAATGGCGATCAGAATAATCCCTGGATCAACGTGACCCCTGAAATAGGAATAAGGGACAGAATTTAGATAATGTAGAACCCCAATGACGTGTAGTGCGCCTTGAAGCGATCCAGTATGCAGAGGCCGGGGTGATCAGGACAGGTGTCACACTGGAAAATGTTGTCCTTCCTGATCCCCCTGTTACGCCACACTCTGCACTTCTTCTGGGGTCTCCTGTTTTCCAGTGTGGGGGACGTCACCTGGAAAATGTTGTCCTGGTGCCATACGGGGTCCTTTATATCCAGAAGCGCTGGGTCCGCTCCATGGCTGCTAAATATTAGGGCTCTATTACTACTTCTGATATTTTCGGATCGTGCCGCAAGCTACAGTAGCTCAGGCAGCGAGGGAGCGGAAGAGGGGGTGCTGGTATAAAAGTTATCCCCGTACAGGTGGTAACCTTTATCCAGCAGTGGGAAGATCAGTTCCCGGACGATCTTCCCACTTGTTCCGAGGATGGGGGTGGGGGGGGGGGCATCTGGGGGCTGCATTCGGGTGTCCCTTCCTTCATACACTCTAAGGGTACGTGCACACTGCGGAATGGCGAAGGATAACCCTTCGTGCATTCCGCAGTTGGCACCCACCGGCGGAGTGATGCGGGCGCGCGTCTCCGTCCGTGTCATAGACTCCATTCTATGCACGGGCGGATTCCGCTCTCTGTCCAACGTATTCATTCTTTGGACGGACGATGGAATCCGCCTGTGCATAACATGGAGTCTATGACACGGGTGGAGACGCGCGCCTGCATCAGTCCGCCGGTGGGTGCCAGCTGCGGAATGCACAAAGGTTTATCTTTGCCATTGCGCAGTGTGCACCTACCCTAAATCTGTAAGAGTACCCTGAGGTACGCTCACAGAGTTAGTAGAATTTTACGCCATACCGTGATCTCTTATTGGGACGGTACTGGCGGAAAAGACGTGTCTGGGAGGCAGCATACACTACGCTATCCCCCAGACATGTCATTGGAGGATGAGGATGAATGGAGGAACGAAGGATCCCCCCCATTTATCCTCACTGGCTGTTTCGGTGTCGGAGGCAATAATAACGTATCCCTCTGACGCCGAAAACACCCTGGGGGTCATCTTTATACGGGGACTAGTATATGGGGTATGTAGTGGTGTAGTGTCAAACTTTATTCAATGTAGTGTAGTGTGGTGTAATGTAGTGTTTTTTACGCGTTTTTTTACAGTAAGTAATAAGTAATAATAAAAAAAAAACTACGCCAAAAATGGTGTTGCTGATAAATGCCGCACTTATGTGCGGCACTTATAAGCAGACCGTGGCAGTAGGATAGAGAAAAAAAACACCCTACGCCAAAAAGGAGGAGTTGCTGATTAGCAGCGCACTTTCGTGCGATGCTGATCAACACTCAGCGGCGATAGGGTGCGGAAAATAGAAAAAAAAAAATTGAAAAAAAACAAACAAACACTTTATTACATACTGAACATCCCTGTAGCTGCTGATAAGTGTATTACACATATCAGCCGCTAGAGGGCAGCAGAGCGGAAAATCCCGAAAACCCGACGTTGGAGCCGAAAATAGCCGAACGTGACGTCACGGAAGCCGAAGACCCGAACGAGACCACGAGGACGCCGCGAACCCGGAAGACGCCGATCAGGACCCCGGGAAAGGTGAGTAATGTACGAATACCTGCTCTGGACCCCTCAGCTACCTAGCTGAGGGGTCCAGAGCAGGTATTTATAACTTTTGGGGACTTTGATCGCCGTGAACGGCCGGCCGGTAGCGGCCGGCCGTTCACGGCGATCGGGCCGGTGGCACCTGGCCACCATTAGTTTTTACAGTAATGGCGGTCGGTGCCGTCCTCGGACAGCACCGACCGCCATTTTTTCCGGGTCATCGGGTCACCGATGACCCGGAAAGGTTCCGATCGCCGCTATTGGCTGATCTGAACTGATAAGCCAATAGCGGCGATCGTTGGCATGGGGGGGGTCAACAACCCCCCATGCCGACAGGGAGAGATGGCCTGCAGTGTATTTCTGCAGGCCATCTCTCCCGATCGCATGCGGCCGGTCCGCGGCGCGCTCTTAAAGGACCCGCGTACCGGTACGTCATGGGTCCTTAAGTGACAGTGATCCATGACGTACCGGTACGACATGGGTCCTTAAGAGGTTAAACTTACTGAAGTCATCCCTAATCAAAGAGATTTCAGATCCAATTGAACCCACTTGAGAAGTCAGTCCAGTCCATCACACTTCTTTATAGCCCCCAAACTACCCCCAACCAGCTGGGCTGTTTTCCACCTCCCAGTTACTCCCTCCCCTCCTTAAGAGACTCTGCCGACACTTTCTTACTTTTACCTGCCATATTTGGAGAGCCAAACAGTTTGTCTATTTTAACAAAGGTTTTGACACTTTCTTTTCCTGGACTGGATCCTTTGTTAATTTTTGGTCCCATCATCTCCCTGGACCTCTCACCATTAAAAAAAAATTTACACCACAGTTAATAAAGTTAGATTGCAGAGGAATCCAATGTTAACATCATACTGCTCTTAACCCCATCTCCTCCCTTGTCCAGACAAATAGGTCCAGCTGAGATTATTCTTACAATTTACCGAGCCCCCAACAATCACAGTTTTTACATAAATACACAAGACAATTGAATAGAAGAAGGCAACTCAATATCAAGATATTAACCAGCTATTTAGTCACTGACTATAAGGTAGTAAAGTTATTGGAGGCCTCAGTCATTTAGGTAAAACACTACTCCTCCATTAGAACCAGTGTTAGTGTAAAGATATCCCAGATAGTCAATATTCGTGAGGTTGCTATTTTTTCCAAGCAGGTAAATAGTCACTGACTATAAGGTTGTGAAATTATTGGAGGGCTCATTCATTTAGGAAAGACACAACTCCTCAGTTAGTACCAGCAGGCCTGTATTTAGAGTTCATGCTGCCCTAGGCACTTTGCACACAGAGGCGCCCCCCCCCCCCACGTTGCTGTACATGCATGGTATATACCCTGGCACTTGGGTGCCGCTCTGCTTGATGCCCGCTGTTCTCATCAAACAGACGTGATGGAGGGAGGAAGGAGGCCGGGGACGTCTTAGTTTGGGGACTGGTTCTGTCCAGTGTAGGACTGGGGCACCTGGGGCTCACCAATATACAACCAGTGAGACACGACATGCTGACCCGCTTCTTTCCTGAATTCATCTGTATCTGTGACAAATGTCAGAACACCCTCCATTTATACAGCTCCCAGGGTATGCTGGGAGTTGTAGTCTCTGAGAGGACAACCCTTTAATAAATCACTGTGTGCAGAGTCTCCTGGTGGCTGCAATCTGTGGGTGACAACCATCAGCCCTGACGGTCCAGCAAAACATCTGTCTACAGCCGCAGTTATCATAGGATTGTACTACTTTACTACAACTCCCAGCATATCCTGAGGGCTGCAGACTGTCAGTACATGCTGGGAGTTGTACTGCCTGCAGCTGTTGTAGTTGGATCCTAGGTGCATCATACACTAAATGCTTTGTGGCACATAAGAATACATAGATCTGTGGGGGCTCAGTGCAGGGAAGTGGCCCCAGAACATCACTAATAGGGGATAGAACAAAAACATCTTCCCCTATATCTTATTAGTGATGTTCTGGGGTCACTTCCCTGCACTGAGCCCCACAGATCTATGTATTCTTATTGCCACAAAGCATTCAGTGTATGATGCACCTAGGACCCAACTACAGCAGCTGCAGGCACTACAACTCCCAGAATATCCTGAGGGCTGCAGACTGTTCTGGGAGTTGTAGTGCCTGCAGCTGTTGTAGTTGGGTCCTGGAGGCGTTGTGGGAGATCAGAATACATAGATCTGTGGGGGCTCAGTGCAGGGAAGTGACCCCAGAACATCACTAATAGGGATAGGGGGAGATGTTTTTGTTCTATCCCCTATTAGTGATGTTCTGGGGTCACTTCCACACACTGAGCCCCCACAGATCTCTGTATTCTGATCTCCCACAAAGCCTCCAGTGTATAATGCACCTAGGACCCAACTACAACAGGCACTGCAACTCCCAGCATTTACTGACAGTCTACAGCCCTCAGGATATGCTGGGAGTTGTAGTGCCTGCAGCTCTTGTAGTTGGGTCCTAGTTTAAAAGTTTGGGTTAGTGTACTGTAGTGACCGCAGGGCTGTGTCAGTACACTACCGCAAACAATACACTGACCCATTGAGACCCCAATGGTACACAGGCTCTGCACACTATAGAAGTGATTACAGTGCAGTTACTAATGACTCACAGGTGACGTCTTCTTGAATTGCTGTCGCTAACTTTTTGCTTTCTTCTCCATCTGGCGCAGCATCATGAAGACTTCTCTGACCATAACTCGTCTGCAGGCGGGCAGCTGGTGGTGACTGGGGCAGGAGGGCAGCTGGGGGTGACTGGGGAAGGGAGGCAGCTGGGGGTGACTGGGGAAGGGAGGCAGCTGGGGAAGGGAGGCAGCTGGGGGTGACTGGGGAAGGGAGGCAGCTGGGGGTGACTGGGGAAGGGAGGCAGCTGGGGGGGGGGCTGAGGAAGGGAGGCAGCTGGGGGTGGGGACTGAGGAAGGGAGGCAGCTGGGGGGGGACTGAGGAAGGGAGGCAGCTGGGGGTGACTGGGGAAGGGAGGCAGCTGGGGGTGACAGGGGGAGCAGCTGGGGGAGCCAGGGAGAGCAGCTGGGGGAAAGGGAGAGCAGCTGGGGGGCAGGGGAGCAGCAGGGAGGGGCAGCTAGGGTGGCAGGGGAGAAGCTGGGGTTCAGGGGGAGAGGTTGGGGTTCAGGGGGAGCGGTAGGGAGGCAGTGGAGAAGCTGGGATTCAGGGGGAGAGGCTGGGGGCAGGGGGAGAGGCTGGGGGTCAGAGGGAGGGGCTGGGAGGCAGGGGAGCAGCTGAGAATGCAGGGGGGAGAGGCTGGGGGCAGGGGAGAGGCTGGGGGCAGGGGAGAGGCTGGGGGGGCAGGGGAGAGGCTGGGGGGGGAAGGGGAAGAGGCTGGGGGGGAAGGGAAAGAGGCTGGGGGGGGAAGGGGAAGAGGCTGGGGAGGAAGGGGAAGAGGCTGGGGGGGCAGGGGAGAGGCTGGGGGGGGGGCGGGGGAGAGGCTGGGGGTCAGGGGAGAGGCTGGGGGGTCAGGGGAGAGGCTGAGAATGCAGGGGGAGAGGCTGGGGTCAGGGGAGACGCTGGGGGGCAGGGGAGAGGCTGAGGGTTAGGTGGAGAGGTTGGGGGGCAGGGGAGACGCTGGGGTCAGGGGAGTTGCGGGGGGCCAGGGGGAGAGTCTGGGGGGCAGGGGGAGAGTCTGGAGTCAGGGGAGATGCTGTGGGGCAGGGGAGAGGCTGAGGGTTAGGTGGAGAGGCTGTGGGGCAGGGGAGAGGCTGAGGGTTAGGGGGAGAGGCTGGGGGGCAGGGGAGAGGCTGGGGGGGCAGGGGAGAGGCTGGGGGCAGGGGAGAGGCTGGGGGGCAAGGGAGAGGTTGGGGGGCAAGGGAGAGGCTGGGGGGGCAGGGGAGAGGCTGGGGGGTCAGGGGAGAGGCTGAGAATGCAGGGGGGGGAGGCTGGAGAGGCAGGGGAGAGGCTGAGGGTTAGGGGGAGAGGCTGGGGGGGGGGCAAGGGAGAGGCTGAGAATGCAGGGAGGAGAGGCTGGGGGGCAGGGGGAGAGGCTGAGGGTTAGGTGGAGAGGCTGAGGGATCAGGGGAGACGCTGGGGGGCAGGGGAGAGGCTGGGGGGCACGGGGAGAGTCTGGGGGACAGGGGGAGAGTCTGGGGTCAGGGGAGATGCTGGGGGGCAGGGGAGAGGCTGAGGGTTAGGTGGAGAGGCTGTGGGGCAGGGGAGAGGCTGAGGGTTAGGGGGAGAGGCTTAGGGTTAGGGGAGAGGCTGGGGGGCAGGGGAGATGCTGGGGGGCAGGGGAGAGGCTGGGGGGGCAGGGGAGAGGCTGGGGGTTAGGGGGAGAGGCTGGGGGTTAGGGGGAGAGGCTGAGAATGCAGGGGGGAGAGGCTGGGGACCGGGGGAGAGGCTGGGGGGCAGGGGGAGAGGCTGAGGGTTAGGTGGAGAGGCTGAGGGGTCAGGGGAGACGCTGGGGGGCAGGGGAGAGGCTGGGGGGGCAGGGGAGAGGCTGGGTGGGGGGCAGGGGAGAGGCTGGGTGGGGGGCAGGGGAGAGGCTGGGGGCAGGGGAGAGGCTGGGGGCAGGGGGAGAGGCTGGGGGGCAGGGGGAGAGGCTGGGGGGGGGCAGGGGAGAGGCTGGGGGGGGCAGGGGAGAGGCTGGGGGGCAGGGGAGAGGCTGGGGGGGCAGGGGGAGAAGCTGGGGGGTAGGGGGAGAGGCTGCCCCCCAGCAGGGGAGCAGCTGAGGATGCAGGGGGGCCGGGGGTGGGCAGAGGGGAGAGGCTGGGGGTGACGGGGCGGGCGGGCGGCCGGGAGAAGGTCGGGGTCCGGGGCAGGTGTTGAGCTTCCGGCACACACAGTGTGACAGAGGCCGGAAGCTCCCAGCTGCAGCCCCGCGTTCCCAGATCTTCTCTCCTGCTCGGCGATGACGTCACATCACGTGAGCGCCGCCGAGCAAGAGACAAGATCCGGGACCGCGGGGCTGCAGCTGGGAGCTTCCGGCCTCTGTCACACTGTGTGTGCCGGAAGCTCAACACCTGCCCCGGACCCCGGTGCTGCATGGGGGGAGGGAACCAGCCTGCCTGCCCATCCTTCTCCCGGCCGCTCCGTCACCCCCCCTCCCGGCACGGACTAGGCACCCGTGGGCCGGTGCCTACGGAGTTTTTTTTTTTTTTTTTTTAAGTAATAAAAAAAGGTGTTCCCTGCGGGTGCCACCCCCCGCAGGGCGCCGCCCTAGGCACCGGACCACGGGTGCCTAGTGGCTAATACGGCCCTGAGTACCAGTATTAGTGTAAAAATATTCTAGAAAGTCAATGTTCATGAGGTAATTATTGTTCCCCAGCAGGTAGGGGGTACTCCTATGATCTCTTCTTAGGGTGGTATTACACGGGCCGATCAGGGCCCGATAATACCTGTAAATGAGCGCCGATCTGCTAGATCGTTGCTCGTTTACTGGGCCTATTACACGGCCCAATAATCGTTTAACAAGAGCTGCAAGGACATTGTTACCGATGTCCTTGCAGCCCTTGCTAAACTGGCATACATTACCCATCCACGTTCCAGGGCTGCTCCTGCGGTCTTCTCCCCGGGTCCTGCGATTGCTCTAGCTTCACAATGGCCTGTCAGCTGATAGAGCGCGCGCGGGACCCTGGGTGAAGCGGGCGGCAGGAGCAGCCCTGGAACGTGGATGGGTAATGTATATCGTTAGTCGCCGCCCGTGCACCGCTATTACACGCAGCGGTGCGCGGTCGGCGCCCGACAAAAATAGGTTCTAACCTATATCAACGATCAGCCGATGATCGTTGTCATCGGCTGATCATTGCATTTATTACACCGAACGATAATCGGCCGAATCGGGCCAATTCGGCCGATTATCGTTCCCTGTAATAGTACCCTTAGGCTGCTGTTCTCCAGTCTCACCCCCCTCCCTTCATTGGAGACAGTCCAGCTTTCTGCTGCCCCACTCCTCCCTTTCCAGTATTAGTATAGTATTGAAGCAGATATTAGCAGATATTGAAGCAGTATTGAAGCAGATATTAGTAGGATTAGAAATCTTGTCTTTACTTGCAGCCACACCAGAGTATCTCTCAGAGGAATACAGTCACCATCAAGCGGCTTTAAGTTAGAGTCTCTTATAAATGGCTCCCACATTCATGGCACATCCCATCACGCATATTTGGGAACAAAAAAAAAACAAAAAACTTGTTACCGTTATCGGCTCAAAAATCTGCTGAACACACATCTAGAGGAAGATACCGACCATAGTTTGCACGGCCGAAGGGCTGCGCTCCACAAACAGGGGGGTGCACTCCACAGACTCAGGTCCCCCGCCGACTGCCGTGTAGATCTTCTCCAAGTGAAGACGCTCGCCAGACCTCCAACTTTTTATCCCCGCCTGGCTCCGGCCTCTCTCACCAGCCGCAGCACTTTGCCCGGGATCCAGCACGCCAGCCGCCACTCACCCTCCACGGGCTTCTCTCAGCAGCCCGAGGACTTGCCGAGCCCCGCTACAGCGCACCACCCGAAATGGCCTCCAGTCCGGCGCTCGTTCTGCAGTCCACCCTCCCCGGACCTCTCTCACCTCAAGCTCCACCAACTCCACGACTTCCAGCGGAGGCTCGCTACACCACCCGGGGTCTGATCTATTTACCCCCCGAGTCACTGACTTTTCCGGGATGCTTCACAGTCCCCCACGCCAAGGTTCGAACCACATGGAAGCACACATGCCGAGGCTCCAGTACGGAGGCGCGCCTTAGCTCTGCCTCATGCTCCACCCACCATTGTTTTCCAGACTTACAAGATCACTATCTCTATCCCATATGGCTTTATAGTGCTGGACATAGATCATTACCAATATCAACTGCAGGAGGCAGAATGTCTAAATGGTCTAGTGGTAAGTGTCTGGCCTATGACCAATGAGCCTAGCTGAAGTCATGGGTTCAAGCCCCTTGGGAGGTTAATAAATAGTATAATAGGAGTATAATACATTTCATTTTACATGTATCTATATTGAAACTACATAGTACAAGATAAATCCACCCTACAGTGAGTGATTATGAATTTATATTGTGTGACTGATTATAACCTTAAAACATACATCAGATCTCCGCTACTTGGAAATCATTATAATATAGAATATAATATAAAAAGATATATAAAAAATTAAATAAAAGTGGCATTTGCTAAATACCTCTATAGTATGTACTATTTGTGATCGTCGAACACTACCCATAGGTATAAGTATATGTGAATCTTCACTTGACAGACCTCATAGAGTCTGTGGCTCACCTTCCAGCACAATATAAACACAGTGCTGTACTCCTGGGTTCAAATCCTCCATACATCCAAAGTTTTCCATTAATTGTGATCACTCGCTGTAAATCTAGGTCTAATAACATACAGACAATTGCCGCTGGCCAATAATGACCATATTACTTCCAATTAAAACTAAGAATACAGCTGTATAACCTATCTTGCATACAGGCCAACATTACTTTATGGTAAAGTTCATGTACTCATATACACTAGTATACAAGGCACAAAAAACTTCTTACAACCCTCAGCAGTAAAGAGTGACTATCATCTTTGATATGGCGACCAAATAAATGCGTCTGGTGTGCACAAAAGCCAAAATCAATACAGTAGTGCAGTCCCATAGGTCTCAATATGACATGAAATACATTTGGAAGTGATGTCGAAGCCCTGCCATCTGACATTCTTAATGGGGATCTGGGACCATGTTGTTCTACTGTATGTTCCCTTACTCGATTGGATCGCATGGTTGAACCAGTTGATTCAGACAATTAGTTCTGTTACTTCATTCAACCCTAAGGGCTATAGTGTTTGCAAACGGTAGAACCAGTACATTTCTCGTTTGACCAACTGGTCAAACCGGTTACTGGCACTGGAATTGATCTGATCAATAGGGCAAACGGTCAAACCTTTGGGGTCAGAATCATGCATTTCATAGAAATGCCTAGAGACCCCGTGTTTTAAAAAACCCTTTTTTACATTGAGTCTATGCCCATTGAGACGGCAGTGCAAAGGTTGTGTGGTCCGACCCACGTATTGGAGTCCACACGGGCACTCCAACACGTAGATTACATAGCAAGATTTACAATTTAAACTTTGCTTGATGGTATAGTTCTGCCCTGTTGCCCTGCTTGTGATGGTGGTAAAACCATCCCTGATGGAAGTACAACACATACATCTCAGATGGTTGCATTTCGCCACTCCTACACATGATTTATTACTTGTTGTACCCTTCCAGTGTCTGCGTAGGCAGCTGGGAGCTATTAGGTTCTTTAAAGTGGGTGCTCTCCTGTATGTTACCAACGGTTTTTTGGGAAGCAAGGGGCCTAAAAAGGGGTCTAGTTTCAACAGGTGCCAGTGTTTCTGTAATACTTTTTGTATGTCTTTGTGTGATCTGCTATACCGAGTGATGAAATTAATCCTGTTGGGCTCTTGTTGTACAAGATCTTCAGTGTTGCTAGTTAGACATGACCCCTGTGTCAGTTGACATGTTCTCTGGTAGGCATTATGTAGCAATTGTTTGGGATATCCCTTTGCTTTGAAACGTCTTTTCAAGATCCCTGCTTGTTTCTTGAAAGTAGTGTCTTCTGTACAGTTCTTTCTAATTCTTTTGGTCTTCCATTTTTTCAAATGGCCACTTTTGAAGGATAAATAACTGTTAGAGTCAACCTCCTTGAAGAAAGTTGCTGTAATGATTTCACTCCCTTTGTGACTAATTAAAAGGTCCAAAAATTCAATCTGGACTTCAGAATGGTTGGGAGTTAGTTTAATCCCCCATGTATTCTCATTGATGTACTGTACAAATTTACTGATGGTATTTGTGTCACCTTTCCACAGGAAAAAAATATCGTCTATATAACGTTTGTAAATAAGGACATGATCTTTAACCCCTTAAGGACAGAGCCTGAAATGGCCTTAATGACAGAGACAAATTTTATGAATATGACCAGTGTCACTTTATTCATTAATAACTTCGGGATGCTTTTACCTATCCGGCTGATTCTGAGATTGTTTTCTCGTGACATATTGTACTTTACATTTCTGGTAAATTGGAGTCGATACTCATAACAAATCTTTATGAAAAAAAAACAAATAATGTGAAAAAATGCATTTTTCCAACTTTGAAACTTTTTTGCGTATAAAGAAAGTGGTTATACCACATAAATTATATATTGAATAGCATTAGCAACATGTCTACTTTATGTTGGCGGCATTTATTAAACTATCTTTCATTTTTTTTACACGATAGGAAGCTTAAAACATTAGCAGCAAATTTCCAAATTTTCAGTAAAATTTCAAAATCTGATATTTTTCGGGACCTGTTCAGGTTAAAAGTGTATTTGAGGGGCCTGTATGTTAGAAAGCAAACTCTGCAAAAGCATATCCAGAAAGTGTTTTAACCCTTTAGGGGAGTCAAAAAATAAAAGCTAAGTGTGTAAGGAATTTGAAAATTTTAATTTTCTGTGCAGAGATTTTATTGTAATCCAATGTTTTTCATAATTATAAACCTATTACCAGAGAAATGCACCCCAATAATTATTGTCCCGTTTCTGCAGTTTATAGAAATACCCCATATGTGACCCTATTGCGCTATTTGACGCAACCACAAGCCTCAGATATAAAGGAGCGCCTAGTGAATTTCAACGCCTCCGTTATATTTGGTCATTTTTGACGGTACCACTTCAGGTTGGCAGAGGCTCTGGGGTGCCAAAACCTAAAAAACACCCCTAAAGGGACACCATTTAGAAAACTACACCCCTCAAGGAATGTAACAAGGGGTGCGGTGAGCATCTGGACCCCACAGGTGCTTCACAGATTTTCCGAACAATATGGCGTGAAAAAAGAAAAATTTTTTTTTTACACTAAAATGTTGTTGTAGCCTTCAATTTTTCATTTTCTTAAAGGGATAAGAGGCAAAAAAGTCAAAAAATGTGTAGCGCAGTTTCTCCCGAGTACGGAAATACCCCACATGTTGCGATAAAGTGCCAAGGGGGCGCAGGACGAGCCTCCAAAGGGAAGGAGCGCCAATTGGCTTTTGGAAGCTGAATTTCACTGAAAAGGATTTCAAGGGCCATGTCGCATTTACAGAGCCCTCGTGCTGCCAAGACACTGGAAACCCCCCACAAGTGACTCCATTCTGGAAACTACACCCCTCAAGGAATCTAACAAGGGGTTCAGTGAGCATATGGACCCCCTTGGTGACGGGCAAAAATGTGGAACAATGTGACGTGAAAGGGAAAAATTTCATTTTTTCACTTTCATGGCACAAATGTGCCCGTCATCAAGGGGTCCATATCCTCATTGCACACCTTGTTAGATTCCTTGAGGGGTGTAGTTTCCAGAATGGGGTCACTTGTGGGGGGTTTCCAGTGTTTTGGCAGCACGAGGGCTCTGTAAATGCGACATGGGGTTCATCATCCATTCTAGCCAAATCCAACCTCCAAAATCCAAATGGCGCTCCTTCCCTTTGGAGGCTTGCCCTGCGCCCACATGGCGCTTTATGTCCACATGTGGGGTATTTACGGGCTCGGGGGAAATTGCTCTACACATTTTGTTTTTTTTTCCTCTTTTAACCCCTTGTGAAAATGATAAATTCAAGGCTAAACCAACATTATAGTGTAAAAAATGTAATATTTCATTTTCACGCCACATTGTTCCACATTTGTGCCCGTCACCAGTGGGGTCCATATGCTCACTACACCCCTTGTTACATTCCTTGAGGGGTGCAGTTTCCATAATGGGGTCACTTGTGGGGGGTTTCAACTGTCTTGGCAACACAGGGGCCTTTTGACGCAACATGGCCCCTCGAAATCCATTCCATCCAAATCCAGCCTTCAAAAACCAAATGGCGCTCCGTCCCTTCGGAGGCTTACCCTGCACCAGCATGGTGCTTTATGTCCACATGTGGGGTATTTCCGTACTCAGGGGAAATTGCGCTACACATTAAATGTTTTTTTTTTATCTTTTAACCCCTTGTTAAAATGAAAAAATCATGACAAGATTAATGATTTAGAGTAAAAATTTTACAAAAATTACACTAAATGTTGGTCTAGCCTTGATTTTTTTCCATTTCCACAAGGGTTTAAAAAAGAAAATGAACACAAAACGTGTAGGGTAGTGTCCCCTGAGTACGAAAATACCCCACATGTGGGCATAATGTGCCATATGGGCACAGGGCAAGTCACCAAAGGGACAGAGCGCCATTTAAAGGCTGGAATGGAGGATGGAGGCCATGTCGCAATTACAAAGCTCCTGTGCTGCCAGGACAGTAGAAACCCCCGACAAGTGACCCCATTCTGGAAACTACACCCCATAAGGAATCTAACAAGGGGTGCAGTGAGCATATGGACCCCACTGGTGACGGGCACTTACGTAGAACATGTGCCGAGAAAAAAAAAATACAATTTTTTTCATTTTCACGTCCCAAATGTGGCCGTCACCAGGGGGCCATATCCCCGCTGCCCCCCCTCGTTAGATTCCTTATGGGGTGTAGTTTCCAGAATGGGGTCACTTGTGGGAGGTTTCTACTACACTGGCAGCACAGGGGCTTTATAATTGCATCATGGCATCCTCTAATGGGAATGGCGGCCATACCTATTTAGCTGCGGAAAAGGGACAATTCTAATTTATTTGGGGGTATTAGGCCAATTATTAGTTTATAAGGTTGAAAATGACAGGTGTCCATCAAATTCAACCTGTGTTGATCCAGAGGAAGGCAAAAACCCCTCGTGAGGCAGAAGTGAAATTGAGTGGATGGCCACCATATAACAGTAAATAACTGCCATTATTTCAATACAACAGCCGTTGTTTTAATATAACAGCAAATATTTGCCATTAAATGACGGCCATCCACTCAATTTCAACATTGTGTGAACAGAGCCTTTCTGTGTTTTAAATCCACTCCTGGTTTTGGTTGCAATATGAGGACCACAATACTGACTGAAATATACGTAGTGTGAACCCAGCTTAAGGGTACATGCACACTGCGGAATCGCGACAGATAACCCGGGCATTCCGCAGTTGGCACCCACCGGCGGACTGATGCAGGAGCACGTCTCCTTCCGTGTCATAGACTCCATTCTATGCACGGGCGGATTCCGCTCTCCGTCCAACGTGTTCATTCTTTGGATGGACGACGGATTCCGCCCGTGCATAGAATGGAGTCTATGACACGGGTAGAGACATGCGCCCGCATCAGTCCGCCGGCGGGTGCCAGCTGCGGAATGCACGAAGAGTTATCCTTTGCCATTCCGCAGTGTGCACGTACCCTGGATCTGTAAGTGTACCCTGAGGTATGCTCACAGAGTTTGTAGAATTTTACTCCATACCGTGATCTCTTATTAGGACGGTACTGGCGGAAAAGACGTGTCTGGGGGGCAGCGTACGCTACGCTACCCCCAGACACGTCACTGGATGATGAGGATGATGAGGATGAATGGAGGAAAGAAGGATCCCCCCATTCATCCTTACTGGCTGTCTCGGTGTCGGAGGCAATAATAACGTATCCCTCTGACGCCGAAAACACCCTGGGGGCCATCTTTATACAGGGATTGGTATATGGGGTATGTAGTGGTGTAGTGTCAAACTTTATTCAATGTAGTGTGGTGTAATGTAGTGTTTTTTACGTGTTTTTTTACAGTAAGTATAAAAAAAAAACCTACGCCAACAAAGGAGTTGCTGATAAATGCCGCACTTATGTGCGGCACTTATCAGCAGACCACGGCAGTAGAATATAGAAAAAAAACACCCTACGCCAAAAAGGAGGAGTTGCTGATTAGCAGCGCACTTTCGTGCGATGCTGATCAACACTCAGCGGCGATAGGGTGCGGAAAATAGAAAAAAAAAAAATTTGAAAAAAAAAAAAAAACTTTTTCTACATTCTGAACATCCCTGTAGCTGCTGATAAGTGTATTACACATATCAGCCGCTAGAGGGCAGCAGAGCGCAAAATACGGAAAAAGCCGACGCTGGAGCCGAAAATAGCCGAGAGAATCCGAACGTGACGTCACGGAGGAAGCCAAAGACCCGAACGAAGACGAGGACGCCGCGAACCCGGAAGACGCCGATCAGGAGCCCGGGACAGGTGAGTAATGTACAAATACCTGCTCTGGACCCCTCGGCTACCTAGCTGAGGGGTCCAGGGCAGGTATTTACTATTTTGTGGGACTCTGATCGCCGTGCCACCGGCCCGATCGCCGTGAACTGTGATCGCACGGTGACCACCATTACTTTTTACAGTAATGGCGGTCGGTGCCGTCCTCGGACAGCACCGACCGCCATTTTTTTCCGGGTCATCGGGTCACCGATGACCCGGAAAGGTTCCGATCGCCGCTATTGGCTGATCTGAATTGATCAGCCTATAGCGGCGATCGTAAGCACGGGGGGTGTTAACCACCCCCCGTGCCGTGAAGCTAAGATGGCCTGCTATGATTTATAGCAGGCCATCTTCCCCGATCGCTGTGTGCGAACACGCAGCGATCGGGGAAACATCGGGCGTAAATTTACGCCCTGATGCGCCAAGTACCAGGGCGCGAGGGCGTAAGTTTACGCCCGATGTCGTTAAGGGGTTAAACAAAGGGCAGGACCTGATGTATGTGTTTTCAAAGACCCCCATAAAGAGTTTAGCATATGACGGTGCCACTCGCGTCCCCATGGCTGTCCCACGGGTTTGATGGTAGGTGGCACCGTCGTACATGAAAAAAAAATTCTTCAATATAAATCCTAGGGCTTTGATGAGAAACTCTGTTTGTCCCACTGGAATGTGTTCATCTTGGACCAAGAATTCCCTGACACATTGGACACCAATGTCATGATGAATGTTGGTGTATAGGGCCGAGACGTCCAGAGGGGGTGTCAGCTACAAAAAAAGGAAGAATGGAAAAAATAGAGATACATCAGAAGGTACACTCAAAGCTCCCACTTCCAAAGATGAATTAGTCAAAATATTTAACTTATCTTCCCACCAGCTAACTGTGCATGACATTCAACTACTTCAAAAAGGACTATCCTTTTCACCAGAGAATCGTGCAGATGATTTTGAACTATATCTGGATCTGCACCAGTATATAAGAAAATTAATGTTAAAAAGGCACTTTGCAATAAAACCGTACGGTGCACAGAACAATGATGTACAAGTAACTAAATTGGATGACAACTCATCCAGGACTATGGGGGTTCACCCCAAGTTAGAACTGAAATCCAGGTTTTATCCCTTGGAGAGTCAAGGACATCTCATCAAGTCCTTTTATGATGTGGTATGTGAGGATTTTAAACTATTGTCTGGAAATCACTATGGGTTTGGTTCCAAAAATGAAGGGAGGCTAACCAAACAAGAGTCCATAGCTCTGACCAAACTGAAAGATAATGGGAATATAGTCATCAGACCAGCTGACAAGGGGGAAGGAATGGTCATTCAAGATTATGGTGATTACCATCTAGAAGCCCTGAGGAATTTAAGTGATGTGAATTATTACCGTGTGGTCATTGATGACCCCTTCCCCATCATTAACAGACACTATCAGGATTTGATCAATAAAGCTAATGAAGAGGGCATTATTACAAAATAATTTTTATTTATATTGTGCTGGAAGGTGAGCCACAGACTCTATGAGGTCTGTCAAGTGAAGATTCACATATACTTATACCTATGGGTAGTGTTCGACGATCACAAATAGTACAAACTATAGAGGTATTTCGCAAATGACACTTTTATATAATTTTTTATATATCTTTTTATATTATATTCTATATTATAATGATTTTCAAGTAGCGGAGATCTGATGTATGTTTTAAGGTTATAATCAGTCACACAATATAAATTCATAATCACTCACTGTAGGGTGGATTTATCTTGTACTATGTAGTATCAATATAGATATATGTAAAATGAAATGTATTATACCATTTATTAACCTCCCAAGGGGCTTGAACCCATGACTTTTGCTAGGCTAATTGGTGATAGGCCAGACACTTACCACTAGACCAGGCATGTCCAAACTTTTTTCAAAGAGTGCCAAATTTAATGAAGTGAACATGTGCCGACCATTTTGCTTGACATTCTTTGGACCATTAAAATGAATGCAAATAAACTTTTTTTTTACAAAGTTTATTGAAAACGGCATACTTTTTATACTTAAAAAATCCCGGGGCACACCACCAACCAAAATGGCACAAAATGACACTAAAACAGTACATATTATACATATAGTTAATAATATAGATTCTAAATGTATTTATACTCACTCAGTGTGAAACCTGGGCCTGTTTCGATAAACACAAAAGGGATATCCCTGTTTCTCTCCCCCATCCCCATGTTTTTCTCCCCCCTGCTTCTCTCCCGTTTCTCCCCATCCCCATGTTTCTCTCCCCCCTGCTTCTCCCCCCTGCTTCTCCCCCATCCCCATGTTTCTCTCCCCCCTGCTTCTCCCCCATCCCCATGTTTCTCTCCCCCCTGCTTCTCCCCCATTCCCATGTTTCTCTCCCCCCTGCTTCTCCCCCATCCCCATGTTTCTCTCCCCCCTGTTTCTCCCCCATCCCCATGTTTCTCTCCCCCCTGCTTCTCCCCCATCCCCATGTTTCTCTCCCCCCTGTTTCTCCCCCATCCCCATGTTTCTCTCCCCCCTGTTTCTCCCTCATCCTCATGTTTCTCTTCCCCCCCGCTTCTCCCCCATCCTCATGTTTCTCTCCCCCCTGTTTCTCCCCCATCCCCATGTTTCTCTCCCCCCTGCTTCTCCCCCATCCCCATATTTCTCTCCCCCCTGCTTATCCCCCATCCCCATGTTTCTCTCCCCCCTGCTTCTCCCCCATCCCCATGTTTCTCTCCCCCCTGCTTCTCTCCTGTTTCTCCCCCATCCCTGCTCACCTTCCTTGAGATGCTCACCGCAGGCGCCGTCCCCCTCACCTACTGGCCCGGACGTGCTCCTCCAATCGTGGCACACCACTCTCGTGGTCTCCCCTGATTGGAGGAGCACGTCCAGGCCAGTAGGTGAGGGGGACGGCGCCTGCGGCACACTGGTTGAGAAATACACTGCTCTAGTGCACGGGAAAGGAAAGCCGAAATCTCGGACATCGCAAGATTTCGGCTTTCCTTTTCTGTGCACTAGAGTGGCAAGGTATCTGATGCTGCCGGATACCTGGGGGGCCGTAAAAGTTCGGAACACGGGCCAGACATTGGACATGCCTGCATTAGATGGCAGCATTGTCCTATTGATGAGATTATTTTCATGATAGAATATTATGGTTCCACTAGATGGCAGCATTATCATACTACTGAGATTATTTGGGAGCTAGAATATAAAATCAATGAATGATTTTTCCACTAGATGGCAGCACTGTCTCATTGATGAGATTTTTGGGGTGCTAGAATATTATGGTTCCACTAGGTGGCAGCAATGTATCATTAATAGAGATGAATATGCAAAGAAAAAAATAACACAAATGGCGCTGCATGTGCAGGTCAAAACACACTTTGGAGAAACATGCATATCTGTGCAAATGCACGCTCACCTGAGTGGGTCCTACACAATTAGGCACGACTCTAATAAGCGCTCTGGATCAACGGGGGATGCTGCCTTCCACCTTCCGATTCTCCAAAGTGGATCCTCGGTGTCAATCACAATAGTGATAAAAGGAAGAGGTTGGTGGGATTTTTCTGGCGCAAACACCCCTTTTGGAACACCGGCCACGTTCCCCTGTACCTTCTCTGAATGAAGAGAACTCCTGGCACTGGTGTGAAGTCAAATTCAGGCTTTTATTTGATGCAACGCGTTTCGAGGGTGCAATCCCCTCTTCATCAGGCATAATACAGGTAACAAAAAACAATCTTTTATAGTAAAACAGTAATGGATGACCCGGAAGTGCTTTCTGCTTTCTGGTGACCTCTGACATCATCATCCCACATTACACTGATACTAACAAACATTTGGCTAAAAACGAATATCATTCAACCGGAGATTGAGTAAAATAAAATAAAAATACCCATCCTCATAAAAAGCGTTCTTTACATTTAGTAGAAATGCTTCTCTGCTGTTTTCCAAACTTACAAGATCACTATCTCTATCCCATATGGCTTTATAGTGCTGGACATAGATCATTACCAATATCAACTGCAGGAGGCAGAATGTCTAAATGGTCTAGTGCAGGCATGTCCAATGTCCGGCCCGCGGGCCATTTGCGGTCCGCGTTCCGAACTTTTACGGCCCCCCAGGTATCCGGCAGTAACAGATACCTTGCGCCACGCCACTCTAGTGCACAGAAAAGGAAAGCCGAAATCTCGCGATGTCCGAGATTTCGGCTTTCCTTTCCCGTGCACTAGAGCAGTGTTTTTCAACCTACTGGCCCGGACGTGCTCCTCCAATCAGGGAAGCCCAGGAGTGTGGTGCGCCATGATTGGAGGAGCACGTCCGGGCCAGTAGGTGAGGGGGACGGCGCCTGCGGCGAGCATCTCAAGGAGGGTGAGCAGTTATGGGGAAGAAACAGGAGAGAAGCAGGGGGGAGAGAAACATGGGGATGGGGAGAGAAGCAGGGGGGAGAGAAACATGGGGATGGGGGATAAGCAGGGGGGAGAGAAACATGGGGATGGGGGAGAAGCAGGGGGGAGAGAAACATGGGGATGGGGGAGAAGCAGGGGGGAGAGAAACATGGGGATGGGGGAGAAGCAGGGGGGAGAGAAACATGAGGATGGGGGAGAAGCAGGGGGGAGAGAAACATGAGGATGGGGGAGAAACAGGGGGGAGAGAAACATGGGGATGGGGGAGAAACAGGGGGGAGAGAAACATGGGGATGGGGGAGAAGCAGGGGGGAGAGAAACATGGGGATGGGGAGAAGCAGGGGGGAGAGAAACATGGGGATGGGGGAGAAGCAGGGGGAAAGAAACATAGGGATGGGGGAGAAGCAGGGGGGAGAGAAACATGGGGATGGGGGAGAAGCAGGGGGGAGAGAAACATGGGAATGGGGGAGAAGCAGGGGGGAGAGAAACATGGGGATGGGGGAGAAGCAGGGGGGAGAGAAACATGGGAATGGGGGAAAAGCAGGGGGAAGAGAAACATGGGGATGGGGGAGAAGCAGGGGGGAGAGAAACATGGGGATGGGGAGAAACGGGAGAGAAGCAGGGGGGAGAAAAACATGGGGATGGGGGAGAGAAACAGGGATATCCCTTTTGTGTTTATCGAAACAGGCCCAGGTTTCACACTGAGTGAGTATAAATACACTTAGAATCTATATTATTAACTATATGTATAATATGTACTGTTCCAAAGTGTATTTGAGTGGCCTGTATGTTAGAAAGTCCTACAAAGCACCCCATTTAAGAAACTGCACCCCCCAAACTCTGCAAAAGCACATCTAGAAAGTTTTTTAACCCTTTAGGGGAGTCACAGAAATAAAAGCGAAGTGTGTAAGAAATTTGAAAAATTGTATTTTCTGTGCAGAGATTTTATTGTAATCCAATATCTTTTATAATGATAAACCTATTACCAGAGAAATGCACCCCAATATTTATTGACCCGTTTCTTCAGTTTATAGAAATACCCCATATGTGGCCCTATTGCGCTATTTGACGCAACCACAAGCCTCAGATATAAGGGAGCGCCTAGTGAATTTCAACGCCTCCGTTATTTTTGGTCATTTTTGACTGTACCACTTCAGGTTGGCAGAGGCTCTGGGGTGCCAAAACCTAAAAAACACCCCTAAAGGGACACCATTTAGAAAACTGCATCCCTCAAGGAATGTAACAAGGGGTGCAGTGAGCATCTGGACCCCACAGGTGCTTCGCAGATTTTCAGAACAATGTGGTGTAAAAAAGGAAAAATTCTATTTTTTACAATAAAATGTTGTTCTAGCATTCATTTTTCATTCAAGGGGATAAAAGAAAAAAAAAAACACCAAACATATAGCGCAGTTTCTCCCGAGTACAGAAATACCCCACATGTGGACATAAAGTGCCAAGCGGGCGAAGGACGAGCCTCCAAAGGGAAGGAGCGCCAATTGGCCTTTGCAAGCTGGATTTTACTGGAATGGATTTCAAGGGTTACGTCGCATTTACAGAGCCCTCGTGCTGCCAAAACACTGGAAACCCCCCACAAGTGACCCCATTCTGGAAACTACACCCCTCAAGGAATCTAACAAGGGGTTTAGTAAGCATATGGACCCCACTGGTGACGGGCACAAATGTGGAACAATGTGATGTAAAAGGGAAAAATTTCATTTTTTCACTTTCACGGCACAAATGTGGCCGTCATCAAGGGGTCCATATCCTCACTGCACCCCTTGTTAGATTCCTTGTGGGGTGTAGCTTCCAGAATGGGGTCACTTGTGGGGGGGTTTCACTGTCTTGGCAGCATGAGGGCTCTGTAAATGCGACATGGCGTTCATCATCCATTCTGGCCACATCCAGCCTGCAAAATCCAAATGGCGCTCTTTCCCTTCGGAGGCTTGCCCTGCGCCCACATGGCGCTTTATGTCCACATGTGGGGTATTTTCGGACTCGGGGGAAATTGCTCTACACACTTTGTGTGTTTCTTTCTCTTTTAACCTCTTGTGAAAATGAAAAATTTAAGGCTAAACCAACATTATAGTGTAAAAAATTTAATATTTCATTTTCACGCCATATTGTTCCACATTTGTGCCCGTCAACAGTGGGGTCCATATGCTCAATACACCCCTTGTTACATTCCCTGAGGGGTGCAGTTTCCATAATTGGGTCAATTGTGGGGGGGTTCAACTGTCTTGGCAACACATGGGCCTTTTAAATGCAACATGGCCCCTCGAAATCCATTCCAGCCAAATCCAGCCTCAAAAAGCCAAATGGCGCTCCTTCCCTTTGGAGGCTTACCCTGCAGCCGCATGGCGCTTTATGTCCACATGTCGGGTATTTCCGTACTCAGGGGAAATTGCTCTACACACTTAGTGTTTTTTTTTTTATCTTTTAACCCCTAGTGAAAATGAAAAAATCAAGACAAGATCAATGATTTAGTGTAAAAATTAAACATTTTTTACACTAAATGTTGGTCTAGCCTTGATTTTTTCCTTTTCCACAAGGGGGTATAAAAGAAAGTGAATACAAAACGTGTAGGGTAATTTCCCCTGTGTACGAAAATACCCCACATGTGGATATAATGTGCCATATGGGCAGAGGGCAAGCCACCAAAGGGACAGAGCGCCATTTAGAGGCTGGAATGGAGGATGGAGGCCATGTTGCAATTAAAAAGCTCCTGTGCTGCCAGGACAGTAGAAACCCCTGACAAGTGACCCCATTCTGGAAACTACACCCCATAAGGAATCCAACAAGGGGTACAGTGAGCATATGGACCCCACTGTTGACGGGCACAAAAGTGGAACATGTGCCATGAAAATAAAAAATACAATTTTTTCATTTTCACGGCCCAAATGTGGCCATCACCAGGGGGCCATATCCCCACTGCCCCCCTCGTTAGATTCCTTATGGGGTGTAGTTTCCAGAATGGGGTAGTTTGTGGGGGGTTTCTACTGTCCTGGCTGCACAGAGGCTTTGTAATTGCATCATGGTATCCTCTAATGGGAATGGCGGCCATACCTATTTAGATGGGGAAAAGGGACAATTATTAATTTATTTGGGGGTATTAGGCCTATTATTAGTTTATAAGGTTGAAAAGGACAGATGTCCATCAAATTCAACCTGTGTTGATCCAGAGGAAGGCAAAAAAACCCTTGTGAGGTAGACGACAGTAGCCTCATCACAGGGGAAAAATTCCTTTCCGACTCCATAATGGCAATCAGAATAATCCCTGGATCAACGTGACCCCTGAAATAGGAATAAGGGACAGAATTTAGATAATGTAGAACCCCAATGACGTGTGGTACGCCTTGAAGCTTTCCAGTATGCAGAGGCCGGGGGGGATCAGGACAGGTGTCACACTGGAAAATGGTGTCCTTCCTGATCCCCCTGTAACGCCACACTCTGCACTTCTTCTGGGGTCTCCCTTTCTCCAGTTTGGGGGACGTCACCTGGAAAATGTTGCCCTGGTGCGATACGGGGTCCTTCATATCCAGAAGTGCTGGGTCCGCTCCATGGCTGCTAAATATTAGGGCTCTATTACTGCTTCTGATATTTTCGGATTGTGCCGCAAGCTACAGTAGCTCGGGCAGCGACGGACCGGAAGAGGGGGTGCTGGTATAAAAGTTATCCCCGTACGGGTGGTAACCTTTATCCAGCAGTGGGAAGATCAGTTCCCGAATGTTCTCCCCACTAACTCGGAGAATGGGGGGGGGGGGCATCTGGGGGCTGGATTTGGGTGTCCCTTCCTTCATACACTCTAAGGGTACGTGTACACTGCGGAATGGCGAAGGATAACCCTTTGTGCATTCCGCGTGTCATAGACTCCATTCTATGCACGGGCGGACACTGGATGATGAGGATGATGAGGATGAATGGAGGAAAGAAGGATCCCCCCCATTCATCCTCACTGGCTATTTCGGTGTCGGAGGCAATAATAACGTATGCGTCCGATGCCGAAAACACCCTGGGGGCCATCTTTATACGGGGACTAGTATATGGAGTATGTAAATGTGTAGTGGTGTAGTGTAAAACTTTATTCCATGTAGTGGGGTGTAGTGTTTTTTACATGTTTTTTGGACAGTAAGAAAAAAATATCCCTACGCCAATCAAGGAGCTGCTGATAAATGCCGCACTTATGTGCGGCACTTATCAGCAGACAGTGGCGGTAGGATATAGGGGGGAAAAACGCCCCTACGCCAAAAAGGAGGAATTGCTGATCAGCAACGCACGTAAGCGGTGTTAGGGCGCAAAAAAAGAAAAAAAACAAAAATTGGGAAAAAAAAAATAATCTTTTTAACCCAAAGCAACTGATCAGTGAATGATATTCACTGATCAGCCGCTAGGGGGCAGTAGAGCGACGCTGTCGGAGATTGCCGAGACTGCCGTGAAGCGAAGAAGACGCGAGGACGGCGCAGACCGCAGATCTTCGCTCCGGACGCCCAGATCAGGTGAGTATGGTACACCTGCACCACACACACCTGTTCTGCACCCCTCAGCTACCTAGACAAAACTGTTTTTTTACAGTTTGATCGCCATGATGGGCCGGCCGGTACTGGCCGGCCTATCACGGCGATAGTGGGGGTGGCATCGGCGCCATCTTTCCCCAGTACACTAATGGCGATTGGTGCTATCTCGGACAGCACCAATCGCCATTGCTTTCCGGGTCACTGGGTCACCTATGACCCGGAAAGCTGTTTTTAGCTGCTATATGCTGATCTGTATTGATCAGCATATAGCAGCGATCGTCGGCACGGGAGGGGTTAATTACCCCCCGTGCCGACGAGCAGAGATAGCCTGCTATACATTATAGCAGGCCATCTTCCCTGACCGCTGTGTGTGAACACACAGCGATCGGGGAAACATCGGGCGTAAGTATACGCCCGTTTGCGTTAAAGCCCACTCTGCGGGGGCGTATACTTACGCCCGATGTCGTTAAGGGGTTAAGACCAACTCTACCATAACAACAGACTCGCCTTTCAATTGTAAGTTGTTTCACAAACATGATGACAAATATAACGTTATGCTCATTAAATACTAATGGGCTTAACGTTCCTGAAAAAAGATCAAATATTTTGTATTCCTTACATAAAAAACATGCCCAAATAATTTTTTTGCAAGAAACTCATTTTAGGGAGGACTCTATACCTGATCTTTCAAAAAAATAGGTACTATCCTTTTTGGCACCATGCAACTTCCCAAAATAAGAAATCAAAAGGTGTTTTGATAGGATTTCATAAATCTTTACCCCATAATATTTTAGATGTTAAAACAGATATAAACGCTAGAATGTAGAATAGAGAAAAATCTGTGTACTTTAGCAAATGTATACACTCCAAATGACAACCAAGTAGATTTTCTCATTAACATCTTTAAAGAGCTGTCAGATTTTGCAAAAGGCCATATCATCTTAGCTGGAGACTTTAATTTCCCGCTTAATCCTTTAATTGACACATCAACAGGAAAATCTAAAATAACTCATAAAAGTATTAAAGCTTTACAGAAATCATTGAAAGAGCTTAAACTATTGGATCCATGGAGAATCCTTAATCCCACGGTAATAGACTATACACATTATTCTCCTCCAACAAATACTTATAGTAGAATTGACTATATATTGGCTTCCCATTCTATATTAAATTTCCTCAAAGATGCCTCAATAGGGAATATTTACTTATCAGATCATGCTCCTGTTTTTTTTTAACATTCAGCATCTTACCGAAGAAAGTTCATTTTTCTCCATGGAGATTAAATGAATCATGATTAGAAGACGTGGCTTGTGTGGCAGCCATTAAAAAAGCTTTTGATACCTTTAAACAGGTCCATGAAAATGATAGTACAGCTGAAATTTACAAATGGGAAGCTTTGAAGGCCTCAATAAGAGGAGAGCTTATATCTCATGGCTCCAGATTAAAAAAAGAAAAAGCGAAAACTCTAACTAGCCTATTTGAGAAACTGCATAATCTGGAGGCCATACATAAAATCTCTATGCTGAAAGAGACACTTATCGAGCTTAATGAAGTTAGAGGTAGAATAAAGGACATCATTCATAAACAACATAAGAAAGTGATCCAAACTTGTGGCAAGAATTTTTATCAATGGAGCAATAAGCCAAGTAGATATTTAGCTAATGCACTTAAAAATAAGAAAATATCAAACACCATTTCTTCGATAATGACGTCCAAAGGTACTCTGACGTACAGAACAGATCAAATTGCAAACATATTTAAAGAGTACTATAATAACCTGCACAATCTTTCTCCATTAAGTCATATTAATTCTCCCACAAAATCACAGGATACCTTGCTACGATATATTAATAAAACGGCTTTACCATCCATTTCATCTGAAGATAGTATCCAATTAGACAAGGATTTTTCAGCAGAAGACATTAAAGACGTCATAAAGAATTTACCAAATGGCAAAAGTCCTGGACCTGATGGATTTACATCTAAATTTTTTAAGCAGTTTTCAGAGTATTTAACCCCTCAACTATTAAATTTATTTTATTCTATCTCTTATACACAAAAATTTGCCCCAACATTTTTAGAAGCTATTACTACTATCATCCCGAAGGAAGGCAAAGACATCAATTTATGTAGTAATTATAGACCGATATCTCTATTATATACGGACACAAATTTTTTTTCTAAAATCATAGCCAACAGATTACGTATGCACCTGGAACCTCTAGTCAATCTGGAACAAGTAGGCTTCATTCCCAACAAAGAAGCGAGAGACAACATCTTAAGAGCTTTTACACTGGGCAATCATACGTATAGACATAAATTACAAACAGTGTTCCTATCGCTCGACGCTGAAAAAGCGTTTGACCGGATTGACTGGAGGTTCCTAGAGGCGACAATGATACAGATTGGTTAAAGGGGTATTCCCCCCAAGAGCTAAAAAAAATGAAATGTCTCCAAACCTAGCTGGTCTTACTCACCAAGTCCCCCTGAGTATTTTGAGCCGTCTACCGTCTTTCTAGCTGCTTCCGTTCCTGAGTTTCAACTTTTTCTAAAAGATGGTTTATAATCAAGATAGGAAACTACATTTCCCATCATGCAATGCTTCTTCCTGAAGATGGTAATGATGATGATGTAGCAGAGCTGAGATGTGATGGGGATGTAGCAGAGCTGAGATAGTGAGAACGATGTAGCAGAGCTGAGATACTGAGAACCATGTAGCAGAGCTGAGATACTGAGAACCATGTAGCAGAGCTGAGATGTGATGGGGATGTAGCAGAGCTGAGATAGTGAGAACGATGTAGCAGAGCTGAGATAGTAAGAACGATGTAGCATAGCTGAGATAGTGTGAACCATGTAGCAGAGCTGAGATAGTGTGAACCATGTAGCAGAGCTGAGATAGTGAGAACGAGGTAGCATAGCTGAGATAGTGAGAACGATGTAGCAGAGCTGAGATAGTGAGAACGATGTAGCAGAGCTGAGATAGTGAGAACGATGTAGCAGAGCTAAGATAGTGTGAACCATGTAGCAGAGCTGAGATGTGATGGGGATGTAGCAGAGCTGAGATAGTGAGAACCATGTAGCAGAGCTGAGATAGTGAGAACTATGTAGCAGAGCTTAGATAGTGAGAACGATGTAGCAGAGCTGAGATAGTGAGAACCATGTAGTAGAGCTGAGATAGTGAGAACGATGTAGCAGAGCTGAGATAGTGAGAACGATGTAGCAGAGCTGAGATAGTGTGAACCATGTACCAGAGCTGAGATGTGATGGGGATGTAGCAGAGCTGAGATAGTGAGAACGATGTAGCAGAGCTGGGATAGTGAGAACCATGTAGCAGAGCTGAGATGTGATGGGGATGTAGCAGAACTGAGATAGTGAGAACTATGTAGCAGAGCTGATATAGTGAGAACTATGTAGCAGAGCTGAGATAGTAAGAACCATGTAGCAGAGCTGAGATAGTGAGAACCATGTAGCAGAGCTGAGATAATGAGAACTATGTAGAAGAGCTGAGATAGTGAGAACTATGTAGCAGAGCTGAGATGTCCAGGGTTGAGAAGGCTGGATGAGGCCACGGGTGAGGAAGACTGCGGGTGGGTGAGAAAGGCTGCGGGTGGCCGAGGAAGGCAGCGGGTGGGTAAGGAAGGCTGCGGGCGGCCGCGGGTGAGGAAGGCTGCGGGCGGCCGAGGAAGGCAGCGGGTGGGTGAGGAAGGCTGCGGGCGGCCGCGGGTGGGTGAGGAAGGCTGCGGGAGGCCGCGGGTGAGGAAGGCTGCGGGCGGCCGAGGAAGGCAGCGGGTGGGTGAGGAAGGCTGCGGGTGGCCGTGGGTAGGTGAGGAAGGCTGCGGGCGGCCGCGGGAGAGGAAGGCTTCGGGCGGCCGAGGAAGGCAGCGGGTGGGTGGGGAAGGCTGCTGGGGGCGGGTGAGGAAGGCTGCGGGCGTCCAGGGGTGAGGGGGCTGCGGGCGGAGGTGGGAGAGGGGGCTGCGGGCAGCGGTGGGAGAAGAGGCTGCGGGCGGCGGCGGGAGAAGAGCCTGTGGGCGGCAGCGGGAGAGGGGGCTGCGGGTGGCCACTGGATGAGTTTGGGGTTAAATACATGGTGCAGGTGAGCTTGCTTTGGGGGGCGTTACACAGTTGGGGCTGCAGGCACAGGAGCGCTGGGCGGCCACCGGGTGAGCTGGATGGGGGAGGAGGGAAGGGGTCGTGCACACAGTGTGTGTGTGTGTGTGGGGGGGGAGATGCATGAGACGGGTGATCTGTGTGGGGGTGCCGTTACACAGTTGTGCACTCATCGGAGGCTGCAGGCGGCCACGGGGGTGGGGGGGGCGGGGTATGTGACTGCACTCACAAGTGCGGCCGCGGCACGGACTCAAACAGCGCCGCGGGTGAGCTGCGGGTGTGAGGGGAGGCACAGACTGTGGGTACGCTCCGGGTCAGTGGGGGGTGCTGCTGTCAGAGAGGCAGACAGCTGCAGCGTCTCACTGTCCTCCCTCACTTCAGTGGACTGGGTTAGAAGCGCTAACCCGGCCCATTGAAGAGAGGAAGGACATGTGATGCCGTCTCGGAGGGTGCGGGCCAGGAGCAGGGAGCGTGTCGGGTTGGACTGAGGTCTGATGATTCTATGCAATCCGTGGGGGTGAGTGCTTCTAGATAACAGCAAAACTGTGCAGAATCCGTACTAACTTTATATTGGAAAGATGGAAAGCTGCGGGTGGGCAACGTATTAATGCAAAAATAATTTTGGGGGGAATACCCCTTTAAGGCCCAAAATATCATAATCCCCATGCCAAAATTAAAATGAATTATTAGTTGAATCAGTGCTGCACACCTCTACCTCTTTTCTAGAGCCGGTGCTCTGTGGAAAATAGGTTCTTCAACCTCTGATGCTGTACAGTAGAAACCACGGCACTCGTTTTTCATGCAAGGATAGGTGTAAGTTTTACAGTGAGATACAAGGATTATAGAACTATGTACATATATACAGATGCAGAGAGGGCAAGCTGCAAAAAATAAGCTATAGGGGACAGCTAGGTATAAAGTTAGTATGTTTTCTGTACACAATGGTCTTATGGTGCCATCTAGTGGCTAAATCAAGACATGGTCTTACACAATGGTCTTATGGTGCCATCTAGTGGTTAAATCAAGGACATGCAGTCTGTAGGGCAGCAACGGAGTAGAGTATAGGGAGAGGGGAAAGGAGGTGGATAAAGGGAGGCAACAGGGAGGGAGAAGGAGGTGAAGATACATGAGAACTGGTAGACTTAGGAAGGATGGAATGGCAAAGAGAGAGGGGGAAAGCGCAATGTAGGGAGAAAACAACCAAGTTAAGAGTGGCAGAGGTGCTAGTGGAGAAAAGTTACATGATAGGTAGTATGAGCCAAAAGGAATGCAGTGTAAGACTGAAGGGATCATGCTCACCTCGTATGCTTCATATGGAGAAAAGGGTCGGTGGAGTGTGTATAGGTGCCGCCGGCTATGTTTAATTAGAGAGCGGGCGGGGTCACGTGGTCGTGGTAGGGCTGGTCACGTGAGGTGTGGCGTCATGTCCGGGGGGAGGGGGGCGGAGTCACGTGATCGCGGGGAAGCTGGTCACGTGACGGTCAATGCGACACCGTACACAAGGCAGGGGAGGGTGGAGTCACATGATCGCGGGGAAGACGGTCACGTGACGGTCCATGCAGCGTCATGCCAGGAGGAGGAGAAAGGCGGGTCTGATGGGTACTAACCGCGGCTAATGGCCGCTTGTATAGGTACTGTGACATCAAATCAAATGCCCATGCGGTCTCGGATATGTTGGTGAAACTACCCAGCATATCCGGGACCGGATCTCTAAGCACAAATCCACGATCAGGTGCAAAAATCTTCTACTTCCTATCCCAGCTCATTTCCACAGCATGGGCCACACTACTGCACAAGTCCGCTTCCAGGTACTGGAACACATTAAACAACCTAGGAGAGGAGGGAACAGGGTGGAACTCCTCAAGAAAAGGGAAGCCTACTGGATTCACACACTTCAAACCATTGAACCACAGGGTCTCAACAGAGCGTACGATAGAGTATACAACATATAACTACCCCCCTAGATACCGTTTCAGACCCTATACACATGAAACACAACTGTTACCTGATTTCTATACCATGTACTGTACGACATTGCAATGATGCTCAATTAGATTCCATTTTTTCTCCTTATGGTCAATTTACTCCATGTAGACCAAGTATTGTAAGATCTATGATTCTTCATTCTAATTACTATTTTTCTGTTAGACATCATGGTAACTATGGTAACCTGCGTCATGCATGTCTTTCCTCACCTTTTCTTTATTCCCCCCTCACCCCCCACTTTTTTTCTCCCCCTTTTTTTTCTCTCTCCCCCTTTTCTCCCTTCCTTCTTCCCCTCTCTTTTCCCTCCTCAATTTCATTTCCAGTTTCATTCCTCCACATTTTTCCATTCCAGCATTCCCTTTTTCATTTATGTTCTCTTTTATCTTCTTTATTTTTTACATTCTTTTCTACCATACTCCATTACCTTTTTATCTATTTGTTACATGCCCCCTTACATCAATACCATTCTTGCCTTGCCCTCCTTTTGGTTTTCCTATACTACACATACATTATGCAGCGCGTAAAACGAGTGCTGTGGTTTCTACTGTACAAAATTAAAATTAATGGCACCTTGTTAGATACTATCTTCATTAGAAATGGAACGCGTCAGGGCTGTCCACTCTCGCCACTTTTATATGTAATGTGTATGGAGCGTTTATTAAATGCTATTAGGAACAATCCGGATATCACGGGCATTAAGGTGGGGAGAGTGGAAAACCTCTGTTCAGCCTACGCGGATGATTTGCTCTTATTTCTAACTAAACCCCATATTTCATTACCTTCATTAATGGCCACTATAAAAGAATATACAAGATATAGCAATTATAAATTAAATTTGAATAAATGTGAGGCATTATGTGTGGCTACTCCAGATGCGATAAAATTAAATCTGAAGCAAAACTTCCAATTCAAATGGTGTGACTTATCTCTTAACTATTTAGGAACTCATATTGCAATATCCCCATCAGATGTTATAAGAGAAAAATTTGATTGCATAATAAAAAAGATTCAAGAAGATCTTACAAACTGGAATAAAAAAAGATTTCTCTTGGATAGGAAGGAGAAGTATCCTTAAAATTAATATTTTACCTAAACTTTTGTATTTATTCCAAGCAATTCCAATAGTACTCAAGAATTCATATTTATCCAAATTGAATTCAATTTTCACTAAATTTATTTGGGCTTACAAATCCCCCCATCTAGCTATGAAAATTCTTACAAAAAACAAAACCCAAGGCAGATTAGCCTCACCTAATTGCAAATTATATTATCAAGCAGCAATTTTAAATAGAGTCCTAGATTCTTTTCAAAATAAGAATAACAAACTTTGGGTTAACTTAGAAATGCATATCACAAGTTTTGACCCTGCCGCTATCTTATGGACGCCCAAGGACATTCTAAAAAACTTTACCTCTTTACATAATTCACCCATTAGCTCTTCAGTCTTGTCCTTGGCTACCGCCCCTAACCAACTTCCCTCTATACAATTTCATCCGGATGGCCCACTCATACCTTTAGGAAGAAATCCTAGATTTCTTCCAGCATTTTTCTCAAATTCCTTTTTAGGAATGCCAACAGATAAAGGATTAACTTTTTGTCCTTTAATGAAAAACGGTACTCCTAAACATTTAGATGATCTTCCATGTAAGGAAGAAAGATCTGGCCTATCATCCGCTTTAATGGATTCTCAATATTTACAATTGACGTCTTTCATTAACAGACAAAAAAATACCTTAAAATTGAATAGACAATTCTATCCCTTTGAAAAAATTTGTACTTCTTCCTCAACCACACCGAAAGCTATATCTTTAATATATAAAATATTGACTACAGAAGAAAACGATTCGACCCCTGATTATTTATTAAGTTCTCTGCAGACGAAATAAATATGGCTTTAAACTTAACAGATAAAACCTCTTTATCTTGTAGTATTTAAGAAAGAAATTTTAAATTATTATCCAGATGGTATTTAGTCCCCACCAGACTTGCTATCATGTACCATAGCATCGAGGACACTTGCTGGAGATGTAAAAAGGAAAGAGGCTCTATTCTTCATATATGGTGGAACTGTTCTGTTTTAGGGTGCGTTCACACCTACAGGATCTGCAGCAGATCTGCAGCAGATTTGATGCTGTGTTCAGTTATTTAAATGAAATCTGCTGCAGAAAATCAGCTGCAGATCCTGTAGGTGTGAACGCACCATTAAAGAACTTCTGGTCTACTATAGTAACAGCAACTAACCAATTTGTTGAAGCACAGGTTATGAATAGAGATGAGTGAACATGCTCGTCCGAGCTTGGTACTCGATCGAGTATTAGGGTACATGTCGATAGCAGCGATTGGTTGTCCAGATCAGATGACCCTGCCATATAAAACTTGGCGCTGGCAATGCTCGCTTCAGACGCATGCTGTGAGAGATCAGGGACAGAGCTGCTGCTGGTTAGGGAGAGTGTCAGTGTAGGATTTAGCGTTCCAGTAGGCAGGGTATATACTAGCAATACAAACAAACAGCCCTTTTCAGGGCTTAACCCCTAGACGACCCTGGACGTAGGGTTACGTCATGGAAGTCTGTCCCCAGACGACCCATGACGTAACCCTACGTCCTGGGTGTTTCTCCGGCTATGAAGCGCGCTCCGGAGCGGAGCGCGCTTCATAGGAGGTGGGGTCGGCTGCAGTGAGCAGCCGGGACCTCACCGGTAATGACACGCTGCAGCGATCGCGCTGCCGCGTGTCATTAACCCCTTAAACGCCGCGACCGCGGCGCGACCGCGGTGTTTAAGTGCAAGTGACAGGGGGAGTCCCCTGTCACTTACCGATCGGGACCCCCGCAGTGTGACTGTGGGGGTCCCGACCATTGAAACGGACCGCCGGAGGTCTCTTACCTGCCTCCGTGCGGTCCGATCGGCGATCTGCTGCACTGAGCCTGCACAGGCAGGCTCAATGAGCAGATCGCCGATAACACTGATCAATGCTATGCCTATGGCATAGCAATGGTCAGTGTAACAATCAAAGTACTGGATGTACAAGTCCCCCAAAGGGACTTCAAATGTGTAAAAAAAAAAAGTTCAAAACACTATTACACTACCCCAAAACCCCTCCCCCAATAAAAGTTGAAATCACCCCCCTTTCCCATAATATAAATAAAACATATAAAAATAAATAAATAGATAAACATATAATATACCGTAGCGTGCGTAATTGTCTGATCTATTAAAATATAACAAGCGTCATTGCGAACGGCGTACACGAAAAGAGGGGAAAAAGTGCGCAGATTACCGATTTTATGTTACATTATATATTAAAAAAAATCAATAAAAAGTGATCAAAACGTCCGATCTTCACAAATATGGTATTAATAAAAACTAGAGATCATGGCGGAAAAAATGACACCCCATACAGCCCCGTAGGGGAAAAAAATAAAACCGTTATAAGTGTCACAATAGGCCCATTTTATTAATATTTAATTGCCAAAAAAAAGGATTTCATAAAAAAAATATATATATAACATTAGAGAATCTGTGTAACCTGCATATGGTTGTGTTCGGGCTGACCTATAGAATAATAGTATCATGTCGCTTTTACCATATAGTAGGGTAAATCAGTGTTGCACACCTCTCGTTTGTAGGTTGGTGCTCAGTGGGTTATGGTTCTTCAACCATGCATATCCATAAGAAGTGAAATCCACGGCACTCAAAATAATGCAGAAGTGATAGTTTATTTTACCATATAGGGCATTACGTAGACACAGGAGCCCCCCAAACGTTACCATATTGCATTCTTTTTTACAATTTCACCTATTTATATCTTCATAAATAATATATTTGGAATTCCATCATACATGTTATGGTAAAATGAATGACGCCATTACAAAGTACAACTATTCCTGTAACAAACAAGCACTTACATGGCTTGTAGATAGAAAACTGAAAGTGCTAGAGCTCTTAGAAGGGGAGGAGGGAAAAAAGAAAACACTAAGATCAAAATTTGCGCGGTCCACTGGGTCATTTTGGGCCTGGTCCTCAAAGGGTTAAAAGCTTTTATTAATACTATTACTAGAGACTGCTGGCTGGGAGTTGCAGTGCTGCTACCGCCATTTAACCAGCACACTGTGGTGACCGGCTGCTGGCAGAAAGGGGACATTAGGTGTTGCATACACACCCCTAAGAAGTGCTCAGTGTACTCTTTGATTTTGGGGCTGGTGGTCCTGCTGTACTGCACTGTATAGTGGGAGTTGGGTGACAAAGAGTGTGTACAGTTGTTGCCCATACCAGATAGCGCCACCTAAACAAGTGTGTACTGCACTGTGTAGCTGGGAGTTGTAGTGCATCCCGCATAGAACTTACTTCACTGCTCATTGTATTGGGGTGACAAAGTATGTACAGTTGTTGCCCATACCAGATAGCATTGTCAAGCCCCCCCTAAACTAGTATGTACTGCACTGTATAGCTGGGATTTGTAGTGCATCCTGCATAGAACTTACTTCACTGCTCATTGTATTGGGGTGACAAAGTGTGTACAGTTGTTGCCCATACCAGATAGCACCGTCAAGCCCCCCCAAACTAGTATGTACTGCACTGTATAGCTGGGATATGTAGTGCATCCTGCATAGAACTTACTTCTCTGCTCATTGTATTGGGGTGACAAAGTGTGTACAGTTGTTGCCCATACCAGAAAACACCGTCAAGCCCCCCCCTAAACTAGTGTGTACTGCACTGTATAGCTGGGAGTTGTAGTGCATCCAGCATAGAACTTACTTCATTGCTCATTGTATTGAGGTGACAAAGTGTGTACAGTTGTTGCCCATTCCAGATAGCACCACCTAAACTAGTGTGTATTGCACTGTATAGCTGGGAGTTGTAGTGCATGGAACTTACTTCACTGCTCATTGTATTGGAGTGACAAAATGTGTACAGTTGTTGCCCATACCAGATAGCACCGTCAAGCCCCCCTTAAACTAGTATGTACTGCACTGTATAGTTGGGATATGTAGTGCATCCTGCATAGAACTTACTTCACTGCTCATTGTATTGGGGTGACAAAGTGTGTACAGTTGTTGCCCATACCAGATAGCACCGTCAAGCCCCCTCTAAACTAGTGTGTACTGCACTGTATAGCTGGGATTTGTAGTGCATCCTGCATAGAACTTACTTCACTGCTCATTGTATTGGAGTGACAAAATGTGTACGTTTGTTGCCCATACCAAATAGCACCTTCAAGCCCTCTTAAACTAGTGGGCACTACACTGTATTGCTTCTGTATCACTTCTAATGGTTCTCTGTGTCCTCACTGCCATACTCTGACGTCACACTACGTCAGCAGAGGAGCGGGACTGGTTGCCGGGGGCCCGCCGATCGCGCCCCCGCCAACCAGCCTGCTGTTTTATTTTATTTTTTTGGTCTAGCCGTGGCCGGGGCCTCACCACCCCCAGTCGAGAGGCATCAAGTGTACCCTTGATGGTGACTGACAGCTGGCCTAGCCGGATTATACCGTACAGCCCCCCCAAAACTAGTGGATACTACACTGTATTGCTGGGATTTGTAGTACATCCTGCATAGAACTTCACTGCTGGCCAACGTGTTCAACGTGTTGCAGCTGTTTCTTAAGACCTACCCCAATTTGGCTGACTTGCTCACCAAGGTGCAGCGCATCTGTGCGCATTTCCGCAAGTCCACGGATGCTGCCACCCTTAGGGCAGTGCAAAGGCGCTTGCAACTGCCGGCTCACAGACTGCTGTGCGATGTGCCCACGAGGTGAAATTCCACCTTCCAGATGGTAGCCAGGGTTTACCAGCAACGCACAGCCATTGTGGAATGCCAGATGTCAACCTCGGTTTTGTCTATTTCAAACCAAATGATTTGTGGTCCATATGCCTACCTCTGCCATCCATGTTGATTACTGGTGTGCCTGCCCTTGCCTCCTTTTGGTTGGGCCTTAACTGGCATCCATGTCGACTACTGCTGGGCCTATAGTTTACGGGCGTCCCTAATTTTGCCTCATTGTTTTGTCCATTTCGTACCAAATGATTTGTGGTCCATATGCCTACCTCTGGCATCCATGTAGACTACTGGTGTGCCTGGCATTGCCTTGTTGTTGCTTGGCCTTAACTGGCATCCATGTAGACTACTGGTGTGCCTGCCCTTGCCTCGTTGTTGCTGGGCCTTAACTGGCATCCATGTAGACTACTGGTGTGCCAGCCCTTACCTCGTTGTTGCTGGGCCTTAACTGGCATCCATGTAGACCACTGGTGTGCCTGCCCTTGCCTCGCTGTTGCTGGGCTTTAACTGGCACCCATGTAGACTACTGGTGTGCCTGCCCTTGCCTCGTTGTTGCTGAGCCTTAACTGGCACCCATGTAGACCACTGGTGTGCCTGCCCTTGCCTCGTTGTTGCTGGGCTTTAACTGGCATCCATGTAGACTACTGGTGTGCCTGCCCTTGCCTTGTTGTTGCTGGGCCTTAACTGGCATCCATGTAGACTACGGGTGTGCCTGCCCTTGCCTTGTTGTTCTCTGTGTCTTCACTGCCATACTCTGATGTCACACTAAGTCTGCGGAGGAGCGGCACTGGTTGCCGGGGGCCTGCCGATCTCTCCCCCACCAACCAGCCAGCTATTTTATTTTATTTTTTTACTCTTACTCTACTGTGTCAGGCCTAATTTTTGTGAGGTTCCACGCCTGCCTCATCTAAAGGCCGGTAATGCCCACTTTATGTTTTTTTATTTTCTAACCTTCAGTTTAAATTTTAAAATCAAATCTACTTCAATTCAAGTGCAATTTTGCAGGGCTGTCTGGTCATCTATTGTATCTCCAAGATACACGCCACTGTTCAAAGGAACAGACAGTGAAAATGGTGAATCCTAATTTAGCATCCTTGTGTTATCTATTTTAAACCATATAATCTGTGGATGTCAACTTGCGGGGGTTCTCTGCCGTCCTTTCATTTTTTAGCTCGGGGCCTCTTAAGAAGACTGTATTGTTATTCTTCGTCCCTACCTCCAAAGAGATGCCTATCACACACAACTGCATGAGGGTGTGAGGCTAAATCTAGCCATAATCCGGCTATTTTAGTTTTAGGCGCAACAGCACTGCCGTGGGTAAGCGCCAACAGGCGGTTCTCAAACTGCTGAACAGCACCTTCTACCTTCCTTGGATGTTTTAGCCGTTTTGAAGGCAGGATTGACCAGGCCTTTTACCAGTAGCTTCTTTCCTTCCTTGGATGTTGTAGTAGCCTTTTTGAAGGCAGGATTGACCAGGTCTTTTTAATACACAGGCTACCGCACTTGCCGTCTCTTAGAGACTCTTTAAAGGATTGAAAGTGTATTCAATCAAATTCCGTGGCCTCTTAAGCAGACTGTATTGTTCTCTGTGTCCTCACTGCCATGCTTTGACGTCACACTACGTCTGCGGAGGAGCGGGACTGGTTGACGGGGGCCCGTTGATCGCACCCCCGCCAAACAGCCAGCTGTTTTATTTTAGTTTTTTTGGTCTAGCCGTGGCCTCACCACTCCCGGTCGAGAGGCATCAAGTGTACCCTTGATAGTGAGTGCTGACTGACAACTGGCATAGCCAGTTAGCTTTCAGTACCGGAGTTCATGTCCACTACATATCCCAGCCCCTGGACTCACTCCAATTTTTGGGAGGCTCACTTGCTTCCTCACTGACTTGTAATGGTTATCTGGGTGCTCAATGCCATGCCGCTTCTGCCCTAATTTTTGGGAGGCTCACGTGCTTCCTCACTCTCTTTTACGGATTCTCTGTGTGCTCAATTCCATGCTAGGTCTGGTATAATTTTTGGAAGGCTAACTGGCTACCGCTTCTACCTTGTTCGCTCTGTTCTCACCGCCATGTTTTGTCAGGCTTAATTTTTGGGTGGTTCATGATATATTACCTCTGTTTTAATGGTTCCCCGTGTTCTCAAATTCCAGGGCCTCTTAAGAAGACTGTATTGTTCTATGTGTCCTCACTGCCTGACGTCACACTACGTCTGCGGAGGAGCGGGACTGGTTGCCGGGGGCCCGCTGATCGCGCCCCCGCCAACCAGTCAGCTGTTTTATTTTTTATTTTTTTTGTCTAGCCGTGGCCGGGGCCTCACCACCCCCGATCGAGAGGCATCAAGTGTACTCTTGATGGTGAGTGGTGAGTGAGAGCAGGCCTAGCCAGTTAGCTTCCAGCACCCCGGTTCATGTCCACTACATATCCCAGCCCCTTGACTCACTCCAATTTTTGGGTGGGCTCTCTTGATTCCTCACTCAATTGTAATAGCTCTGTGTGTGTTGAATGCCATGCAGTGTCTGGCCTAATTTTTGGGAGGCTCACTAGCTTCCTCACTAACTTGTAATGGCTCTCTGTGTGTTCAAGGCCCTGCAGTGTCTGGCCTAGTTTTGGGGAGCCTCACTAGGTGTGCTTGCCCTTGCCTCCTTTTTGCTGGGCCTTAACTGGCATCCATGTTGACTACTGCTGGGCCTGTACTGGCATCCATGTTGACTACTGCTGGGCCTTTACTGGCATCCATGTTGACTACTGCTGGGCCTGCCCTTGCCTCTTTTTTGCTGGGCCTTAACTGGCATCCATGTTGACTATTGCTGGGCCTTTACTGGCATCCATGTTGACTACTGCTGGGCCTTAAATGGCATCCATGTTGACTACTGCTGTGCCTGCCCTTGTTTGTTTTTTTAAATTTTTTTTATTATTTGTATAGCGCACACAGATTCCGCAGCGCTTTACCTATCTGTATGTTTTTGGGTGTGGGATGAAACCGGAGTACCCGGAGCAAACCCACGCAAATACGGAGAGAACATACAAACTTTTTGCAGATGTTGTCCTTGGTCGTATTTGAACCCAGGACTCCAGCGCTGCAAGGCTACAGTGCTAACCACTGGGCCACCATGCTGCCCTTGCCTCCATGTTGGCTACTGCTGGGCCTTTACTGGCATCCATGTTGACTACTGTTGTGCCTCCCCTTGCCTTCATGTTGGCTACTGCTAGGCCTTTATTGGCATCCATGTTGACTACTTTTGTGCCTGCCCTTGCCTCCATGTTGGCTACAGCTGGGCCCTTAACTGGCATAAATGTTGACTACTGCTGGGCTTTAACTGGCATTCATGTTGACTACTGCTGGTCCTTAACTGGCATTCATGTTGACTACTGCTGACTACTGGTGTGCCTGCCCTTGCTTCCATGTTGGCTACTGCTGGGCCTTATCTGGCATCCATGTTGACTACTGCTGACTACTGGTGTGCCTGCCCTTGCCTCCATGTTGGCTACTGCTGATCCTGCCTGGCCTCCATGTTAACTAATGTTGCTCCTGCCTGGCCTCCATGTTGGTTACTGTTGCTCTTGGCTGGCCTCCATGTTGATTACTGTTGCTCCTGCCTGGCCTCCATGTTGGCTACTGCTGATCCCGGCAGTTCTCTGTGTGCTCAATGCCATGCAGTGTTTGGCCTAATTTTGGGGAGGCTCACTTTCTTCCTCATTCACTTTTAATGGTTCTCTGTGAGCTCACTGCCATGCTAGGTCTGGTCTAATTTTTGGAAGGCTGACTGGCTACCGCTTCTACCTTGTTGACTCTGTCCTCACTGCTATGCTGTGTCAGACTGAATTTTTGGGTGGCTCATGATAAGCTACCTCTGTTTTAATGGTTCCCTGTCTTCTCACTGCCATGCTGTGTCAGACTGAGTTTTTGGGTGGTCCTATGCCTACCTCTGTTTTAACCAGGCTGTTGCACAGAATTAGGCATAATAGTGCCATTAGGCAGCCTCAGAGGCATGCATACATGCTGCCCCTGCTGTTTCCTGTCCATTTCCGTGTGTTTCCATCAATTTCTGAGGTTGACAGGTTTTCACACGACCAACCCTCTACCGAACTTGAGTCCCCTCAAATAATGCTCGAGTCTCCCATTGACTTCAATGGGGTTCGTTACTCGAAACGAGCACTCGAGTATCAAGAGATATTCGTTTCGAGTAACGAGCACCCGAGCATTTTAGTACTCGCTCATCACTAGTCTTTAACCTTATATATTTGATTAATGTGATATATTGGTATTACTTTAGGTTTAAATAGCTCACTTGTTGAATAGTTCTGTTTGTGGTTGATACAAATAGTATATTTTTGAAAAACTTTATTGTAAAATAATTTCTCATCATTAAAATTTAAATTAGTAAGGAAATCAATGGTATCTCCATTCACTAGCGTTGGGTGCATATTTGAGGACGGTTTTCTCGACTAGCTTAAGAGATACACGGGGGGGGGGGGCGTGGCCTGCTTCTGAAGAAACCGGACGTGTTCCTGTAGAGCTCCGTCCACAGCTACAATTAAGCGTATTTTGCTCTGTTTATTCAGCTGGATTACCACCGGGAGACCTCTGGAACTTCTCTACGGCACACTGAGATACGACATACATCCAAAAAAGCCTCTGCAGCCGCCAGAAAGAAGGCAAAGGCCTCGGTTCCCGCAGCACCGGCTTTTCAAGATGGCGCCGCCTCCCTCCCGAACTCACTTATCAACGCCATTATTGCCAGTGCGGTGGAGTCGTGGGAGGACTCCCCGGCACCCGTTCGTGAAGATCTCTATCGGGAGGTGAGTCTAGACAGATTGACTCCTACTTAAGCGGAGGAACGGAGAAGGAGGAAGATTAGAACTGCCGAGGCGGCTAAAGAGCGATTAGCGGGTGAAGCAGACCAGTCTTTAATAGCCAGATCGTGTTCTGATTTGTGTCTCCCGGCTTTGTTTGACATTATTACCACCTCTGATACTGCCGATTGTCATACCCAGCTGACTGGGGACATAGACTCTACCCAAGCATACCGGGACGCCCCAATGTCGCTCTCTGCTCTTGCATCTGCAGTGTCCCAGAACAGCCCTTCTTATGCTCATACTTTTATTATAACCAGTTCTGTTCTGGAAAGCTATGGTCCACTGCAAACTGCGTGTATTGTGTCACCCCTGCAGTATTCAGGTCTGCTATTTCATTCATTTATTGCATGTATATTCAGGTATCAGTGTCTAATGGTATTATGTCGCCTCCTAGTGTTCAAGTATGGTACTTCTCATGTATATTTCTCTGTATATGCCTAATGGTGTGATGATGCAATGGCTGGATGTCACGTGACTGTGCCCCTGCTTCCATGGTAACTCCAATGGTCATCGAGCTTTTGGCTGTGGTTACCATGTGACTTCCTGTTCTACCTCAGTCTATTCCTTGCCCCATAGGGGATAGGTTGTGTGTTTGTCCTCTCTCCCTGCTAAGAGAGAGGCCTGTGTGTGCTCTGCTGCTCCAGTCCACTGGCTGTGTTCCTGTCTTAAGTCTCAAGATTCTCATCTGGGTGTCGATTCTTCAGTCATTCTTCAGTTCCTCTCATCATCATCTTCTCTAATCATCAACAGCAAGTATTTCATTCAAGTCTCATTCCACCCAGCATCTCAACTTCAGTTTCACTACTACTCCCATCATTCAGCACGCTACTCCCACAGCCTATTGCAGCATCACCCATTACTCTGCTTTATTCAAGATTGCCTTATTCCCGGTTGCATCCGGAGAGACTGTTGCTACTAGTTACCACCGTTACAATAAATATACAACTACCGTTAATTCTGAACCTTGGCATTGGTGTGATAATTGGTGCCCTGACTAAGGACAACGAAGAATCGCATGCCCAGTATTCCCGCATGGTCAGGAGCCCGGTTTCCAGCTGTATCACCCTCGTGCCTACACCGTGACAACACTATATCCTACAGCTGCCCCTGTTCCTGCCTGTTAGCACCATCTGTACTGCGGAGTGGCCCCTAGGGGCCAGGGCATAGCATTTTTGGCATCCCCGAACAGGATTACGATCGCATTGTGTGCCCCCAAGAGTGTGCCGCAATCAATCCCAAAGAGACTTTGCCATATCACCTTGGGGGTAATCGAGGCGCTCAGGGCCCTAGACTGTACACAAGATGGCCGCTGTCTTCTCTAATTTCTAACTGCGCCATACCCCGGAGAGGAGGGGGTAAATTGCCATGCTGCCGAGGCGCGGAAATCGCCCGGCGCCATAGACTTTGCATTGACTGCTCCTGATTGGCTGCCTGCGCCAGATGACGTCACTGTTGCCGGGCAGATTGCTGGACCGGAATTTCAGCCTCTGCGCTCCGCCTCCTCCCAGGTCCTCAAGACCACGCCAGTGCGCAGCAAGATGGCGTCCTGCAAGGAGTGCACGCCTGCTACCGCTGTACCCGTGCTACCAGAGCCTGCCGCCTCTCTGCCAGCGTTCGAAGCCGGGCCTCTACTCCGACCTCCACTGAATTAGGTGAGGAGACTACGTCTGATCTCAGTATCTCCCTGGGTCCTAATCACTCCGGCTCCTCAAATTTTTTATTTTCTTCACGGGGCCATCCGTCTCCTCCGAGGACGACCGGATCATAGACGAGTCACCTCCATCGCCCCCAGATCCTGAACTGGGGGGAAAGACTCTCATTAAGGGCCCCATATCTCTGGCCCTATGGCAGCCTCCCGGGTGTGATTTGCCACCCCTGCCGCAATGGATGCTCGGGCGTGGGCCTAAGATTATACAGCTGATCAAGGACATTCAGCAGGCCCTTGCTGCCCTGTCGCCTGCCAATAAAGCTGCCACCGCTATGCCTAGCGCTGCTACTGCAGCTTCCACTACAGCAGGGCAGTCCACAGCTTCTAATACTGCCCCCACTGCCGTGGCTAAAGCTGCTTCTTCCACCACGTCGGTCACTTACCATGTGGCCCCCATCATCTCTCCTATCACCATAGTGGCGCCTAGCATCGTGGTCACCACTGCCTCCAGTGATGCTTCTGCTCCAGGCCCTCCACGCTTCTACTACCCGTGGGAGAAGAGGAAGAAGAAGCCTACTCAGGGCCCTCCTGCATCCTTTCGTTAAAGCTTAACTACAGAAAGCAAAGTTCTCGACTGTTTATATAACTGTTTTGTTTTAGGTTTGAAGAATTCCTATGCAACGTTCAAGGTTCGTGCCTGGTCCTCCTGACCAAGTTTCCTTATTATCATCCAGCTATGTGCTGATGGACACTCATTGACCAAACTGTTCTTCAGTGCCTGTCCCAGAGCCTTTACATGGACGATGTTCTATGTTGCCTAAAGAGATTCTACCACACAGAGACACTTAACCCATTCCTTCCTAAAGCATTTTCCAGAGTATGTGATTGTCAGAGGTTTATTATTCAAAAGATAGTCTCAGAGTAAAGTGTGTCTTAGCACATCTAGCAATCTTTCTCCCCTGGCGGTGCCATTTACAAATGTGCCTTCTTCTCACCCGTTGGGTAACATGGGCAGCTTTACCCCTCACTGCCTTTCAACATGAGCTACTCCCTCAACTTCTTCACAAGGCTTGATAGCACAGATACCCAATGGTTCTATAAAATCTGAGACAACTTCCCCTCCTCCAGGAGCTGCCAACCATGACCCGGCTAAGCACTTGGACTTCCTTTTTGCATGCACCACTCAATTGTCTATTGCAGTAGTAAAAGAAATAATTGTGACACTAAGGGATTCGCTGTTACGTAAACTGGACCATGCTTTTGTTTCTCTTTCCTCCCTGGTGAGAGCAGCGGAAGACAGAGCATTATTGGCTGAACAAAAACTCTGCGAGGTCATTGGAGCACATACTTCCTTGACAACTACATGTGAGAAACTGGAGGCAGAGCTGAAGCTCTTGCATGACAAGCAGGGGACTTTGGACAATGTTCAAAGACGTAACAATATTAAACTGTGGGGAGTCCCTGAAGCTGTTACTCTCTCCGAACTTCCATCTTATACTCAGAAACTCCTGGGTACTGTGCCTCCGGACTGCTCACCTAGTGATTTACGTGTTGATTGGGCAAAACGACTTCCGAGACCAGACCATCTCCCATCTGATGCTCCGAGGGACGTGGTGGTTCGGATTCACTACCTGCATGTTAAATCAAGATTCTTGACGGCAGTGAGGGACAGACGAAACTCTCCGACTGAATACGCTGGTGTTACAATTTACACAGATTTATCCCCAATAACTTTGCAAAAACGACGTGCCTTTTCTAATGTCACGAGATCTCTACGAGACAAGGGCATTTTATATAGGTGGATAAACTCTTCTCAATTGCTGATCTCACACCAGGAGGTGCAACATCGCATCACTAACCCGGAGGAGGGCCAGCGCTTGCTGTCTACCTGGAATTTAGCCTAAACATTATAGCTTGAGCTCTTGGTCTCACCATTGGACTTTCTTAAGGTCTCTGAATAGGCCGGACTTTGTGCCCTTACCCCTCATGCCTAGTGGCTTGATCGCCCGTGTGTTTTTCTGGCATGACACTTTCAAGCTTTTATTATCCAAACTGTTGAGCATTGTATTTCACCTTTATTGGTATTGTGTTTGTTGTTTGTGTTTTCTTTTTCACTAACTATTGACATGCTTTTTCACTAACTATTGACACGCTATCTCCTGTATACAGCACAGCCAGCAATTTTAACACTCCCTATTTCCCTTGTTTGTTTGTTTTTTTTTTTTTTTTATGCTATTGATCTTTGATTTGCATTGTATGTTCATACAATTATCTGTGTAGGTGGCTCCAACGATTTTGAGCATATCTGAGTTATGTTATTTACCAGCCTATACTTTGCTATGTTCACATGCTAATGCTATAATTTTGTGTCTGTTGTATATATATAAAAATCCTTAATAAAAAACTATTGAAACATTAAGAGATACACGTGAAACTAATGCTGCTCCAATGTGCCCAAGGTGCATCTCATCCAATCCGCACTGAGTTTCATATCTGAACAATAACCAGGGTTCCCCCGGATAATCACGCAAGGAGCCAACAGTTAATTCACAAAATTATAAACCTTAATTGCTGTGAGAATCCAAAATTAGTAAAATTTAACTTTTATTTACATAGTTAAAAGTGTGAATGTTAAGTGATTAAAATATCACTAGAGGTGTAAAGGGAATTATAAGTTTGGAAACAATTATTTAATGCTGAAGAGCTGAATAATTCAGGACTGTTCTGCTAATACAACCTCGCAATTTTATTAATCGGCCACTAGATGGCACCGAAAGTCAATGTAACTCAGAAATTCATAGATCCTCTGATCAAGGTATCAGCTAAGAGATATCAATGTCTATAATAGTGGCCGACTATCTCAAATAAGGAGGAATCAGAACAGACACAGGGATTGATAGACGCCGCTTTTAAATAGCTGATCCAGAGCGTATTTAAACCTCTTAATAGATCAAACTCATGCGGCCATCCCCCTTGTCTGTGCACACTGTATCTTTCAAAGCCCTGGAAAGCGGGATATAGTTTATGCCGACATCCGAGATTTTGCATTAGGCGATATTGTATACCCGGATTCGGACTGCTATCCCTGTCCAGTGGTAGATTAAGAGGGTCACACGTAGCGGATCACCTGCCAGCAACCTGACACTAGGTGCCTCCAGGGCACAAACAGCCCGTATGTGTTATATCAAGAGCAGCCCCGCAAATCAGTGTGAGCCTCCTACAAACCTCCTTATTAAATAAATATTTGGTTGTGATTAATATTCAGAGAGAACTAAGACTTCTATATTCTAGCGATCAGTGATTATCATCATTCAATCACAGTTTTTTGACAGCAGTCATTCAGCTAGTATGGTCCGAGTCACTCTCACTCTCATCACAACACTATAATGGTTGCATAACAATAGCTGACTGTCTCCTAGATGTATCAGCTCTTAGTGGCAGCAAAAAGCAACGAAATGTTGCCCGGCTAGGCCAGTGCGGCTCCGCCGAGTTGCAAGATTGCGAACCACAGTGAGTACTACTTATTAGCCCTAATAAACCTCTAGTACATTAAAACCAACACCCAGATCCCACCACCACCCCGACGTTTCACCACATCAGTGGCTTTATCAAGGGGAAATGATATTCATTCCTAGCACATAGTCAAAAAATCACCCCATTGACTTACGGTTCAATATATTTATTAAAGTTTTTCAAAATAATTTTTAATACAAGCAGAAATAAACAGAGGGAGGAGGGATGAAACTAGGGTAGGAAGTGGGGGGGGGGTAAGGGAAGTCTGCTAGTGAGTCGTACATGGAGTCGCAGAAGAAACAGTTCCATCTTGATCCAGGGATGTACGTCTTTCCAGGTGAAATAAACAGCAAAGTCCATGTGTATCGTGGAGTAAATTACGTGTGTAACCGGTTTACAAAGGTACATTCCAAGGGAGGGGGGATGGGGGGGGGAAGGTGGGGGGGAGGGAGGGGGGTATTAGCTGACAACAGGGAACGAAAGCAACACATCACGTGTATGGCACACACCGAGTCATGCAAGTTCACAGTAGGAGTATGTAGAGTAATAGACTTATACTTCATATCTGCTATGTATCCAAGGTGACCAGTGAGAAAGGAAAGACCTTGTGAGCTCTCTACCATAAGAAATGTGCTTTTCTAACTCGAAGGTGTACTTCACATCATCAATAACCTCAGAAATCAAAGGCGTAGACAGTGTTTTCCATTTACGTGTTATAAGCAACCTAGAAATGGTAAGAATTTTGCAACACAAGGCCCTTTGAGCAGGATGTATATCAGAAATTCCAATATGTAGGAGGCCCAGTGCCGGGCCAAGGTCACCCGGAAGACCAGCTACCTCATTCAAGAGATCTGATACTGCCTTCCAAAAGGTTGTGAGTACAGGGCAGTCCCAGAGGATATGTGGTAGTGTGCCCCTGGCTCCACACCCTCTCCAACATTTGTCATCTGTGTCAGGGTACATTTTGCTGAGTCGAGAGGGGGTGAGGTACCAGCATAACTGGGTCTTAATTATGTTTTCGTGATGGGCTGCACTAAATGTCAGTTTCAACCCCCATTTGTAAGCTTGCGTCCAATCTTGAGGAGATGGCGATATTTTCAAGGCGGTTTCCCAATACTGCAGGGAGTCGTTATGATCAAAGGACTCAGACCCAGCTATTATTGAACATAGAGGGCGAAGGCCCGCCTTCTTGACCTTAAAAGAGCCTAAGATGCCTGGGTGCCATGAGGTCTCTGCAGGGATGTCATTAGTAATACAATGTCTAACTTGTAAATATAGAAAGAAATCCCTTGCAGAGAGTTCATATTTGTCCTTCAATGCAGCAAAAGGAAGTAAAAGAGTGTTTTCATAGAGATCCTTCAAATCAAGTATACCTTTACGATTCCACTCTAATAAAGGATCTCTGGAGGTCAGGGGTAGGTGTTGTAAGAGAGACTGAATAGGAATGGGTATCCGGTTTAGCTGCATTTTATCACCCCTGCGTAAGTGCACATTACGCCAGCAATGCAAGCTAGTATATATTGGCGGGGGGTAATTAGTCTTATAGGTAGTCGGAGACCACAAACAGGAGCAAAGCTTAGACCGTAAATCAAAGCCGATTATTTGCTCTTCCATGAGTACCCATGGCCTATGAAGTTCTCTCATCCACCAGCCACGTAATTGAGATAACAGGGTAGCCTCATAGTACACTTTCGGATCGGGCAAGCCTATGCCCCCCAGGTCCGTTTGAGAATATGAGAACGTGTGAGAATATGATATTTAATACGCGGCCGTTTCGACCCCCAGATGTACTTGGATATTGCTTTCCTGATATCTTTAAATAAATATTCAGGTACATGTATCGGCATTGTCCTGTATAAATAGAGAAGTTTTGGGAGCAACATGATCTTAAATGCTGCTACCCTGCCCGTCCACGACACCTCCAGACCCTCCATGTGTATCATTTGGGCGTTTAGCTCATTTAATAAAGGTAGGTAATTTTTTGCAAACAGGTCAGCAGGTTTGGCAGTGATCCATGTCCCCAAATAGGCGATCTTATCAGATTTCCAGTCTAGGGGGTATCTGGATTTAGTGGTAGAGCCTCTGATTTTGTATGGTTTAGTTTATAGTAGGAAATTTTACTAAAATCGTTTAAGGTATCTAGTGCCGCTGGTAGTGATTGAGCTGGGGTGCTCATAGTAAGGATCACATCATCAGCATACAAGAATGCAACATGGGTTTGGGGGCCAATGCTGATACCATGTATGCGAGGATGGGATCTAAGGAGACAGGCCAGAGGTTCTATTGAGAGAACAAAGACTAGGGGGGAAAGGGGGCAGCCCTGTTGTGTGCCGTTGGTAATGAGAAAGGAGGAGGATAAGGAATTATTGCAATATACTTGGGCCAAGGGGGATGAATATAAGGCTAATATGCTGTGATATATTGGACCCTGTAAGCCTACTTTCCTCAATACGCTAAAGGCATAATCCCATGCTATTCAATCGCCTTTTTGGCGTCAAGAGTGAGCAAAATAGCAGGAGATTGTAATCTGTGCATAGAGTGGACTAAATTAACAACTCTCCGGGTATTGTCATAGGCTTGGCGGCCTTGTGTGAAACCAGTTTCATCTGCTGCAACAATTGAAGGGAGAACACACGCCAGGCGAGATGCAAGGATCTTTGCGTACAGCTTCAAATCACAATTTAGTAGTGATTTGGGTCTGAAATTCTTAGGGGAGTCAGGTGGCTTGCCTGGTTTTGGAAGCGTTACAATATTCGCCATTAGATTTTCCCTGGGGAATGTAGCTGATGTTTGTGCTGCTTCAAAGAAAGACAATAAATAAGGGGAAAGAATGTTTTTGAATGTTCTATAATAAAGATTCGTCAATCCGTCTGGGCCTGGAGATTTCCGAGAAGGTAATGAGTTAATGGCATCTAGGATTTCTTTCAAGGACAAATGGGGAGTTCAAGCTATCCAGTTGCTCAGGGGTCAGAGTGGGCATATCTATTTTGCTCAAAAAGGTATCTATATCTTGTTGGGAGGGTTGGGGTGTATTAGGATCGTCCCTCAAGTTATATAGCTGGGCATAGAAATCTCGGAATTCATTAGCTATAGCTGTGGGGGTAATCAATTTGGCTTTAGTGGTGGAGTTAATTAAGAATGGGATCCTGGCTTTCGTGTGTTGTCCCTTCAAGCGTCTGGCGAGGGCGCCACCCGCTTTATTTCTCTGGGAGTAGAACAGGGATTTGGCCTTCCTTAATTTACATTCAAAATCAATAGTGAGCAGCTTACGCAAATCTAGTCTCAGTCACCAATCTCCTCTTGGTGTTTAGGGTGGGATATCAAGTAGGAGTTACACCTCCACATATACTCAGAGAAGGTATTGTTTTGTTCCTGAATGAAGAAAGCGAGAGGGGCATGATCCGACCAGGTCTTCGTCCCAATGGAAACATCCAATAATAATGGAAGTGTAGGCCTGTCCACGAGCACCAGGTCTATTCTACTATAGCTATTGTGTCTGTGAGAATAAAATGTATAATCTGACTCAGTGTCGTGGAGAGACCTCCACCCATCATACAGCTCCTCCTGCCATAAAAAGGTGTCTAGTGAAGTTTGGTCGTGGCCTGGGGGTTTTGTGGAATCACGTTTTAAGTCTGGAACCACATTGAAGTCTCCAGAAAGTATTAAATGACCAACTTTATGCTTAGTGATTATTCGGAACACTTTCCTGATAAAGCTGACCTGTTTGCAATTAGGCGCGTATATGGTGGCGATGGTATAATTAACATTATTAATCGAGCACAGGAGGATTAGGTATCTTCCCCCAGGATCTGCTATTTCTTTCGTGACAGTGACTGCAATGGAATTTTTGAAAGCTATGAGAACTCCCCTAGACTTAGACTGGTAGTGGGCCTGATATATCTTAGGGAATTGCGGATGTTTAATGCGTTTAGCATCCTTTCGTAGCAGGTGTGTCTCTTGTGCACATAGAATGTCACAATGTGAGCGGGCCACCTCTGACCAGAGAAAAGACCTCCTTTGCGGTGAGTTGAGGCCCCTCACATTATATGACAAAACCTGTAACACCATTGTGGGACACAGTGTGGTGCGAGGATATAATTACATACCATAACAAAATAGAAACCTGAGCTCCACTGGTCACCAAGGATAAGGAACAGTAAAATCAAGAACATCAGTACTGGATACATTATTCGGTAGTGTGCTGCAAAAGACATAACCAAGAAAGTAAACAAAATCAAACAACAGAAAAGGGAAGAACATAGAGGAGCGATTAAGCTCCAAACAAAGAAAGAAAAGGCCTCAAGGCACCCAGATGAAGGTAAGGCGTGCCAAGCAACGTTGGCTTCAATGGCCGGTGGGGCACAAAAGTTCAGCATGGGCCGAACCAGGAGCTATGCCCAGAAACAGCAGAGAGAGCCACTCAGAAGAATTCAGCGATGACCTCTAGTTGCACGTTGATTCTTGCGCCATTCTTGCCTCATAGGTGCAGGAGCTGCAGGTTTTGGAGGTGCTATGGTCGCTGGTGTCAGATCTAATGTTGTCAGAAGCTTTTCCCCTCTATCTATGGTAGTAATAATAGACGTAGAGTTGTTGGCAGTCACGATAAGCTTGGCGGGGTATCCCCATTTGTAAGCCACTTTGGCATCTCGTAAGGCAACAGTGATGGGCATCATTGTCCTTCTCCACTGCAGGGTAGTAGCGGATAGATCTGCGAAGACTGAAATAGACTGGAAACGGTCAGGGATGGCCTCCTTTTTGCGGGTGGCTAGTAAGAATGCGTCTTTCACATGGTAAAAATGTACTCTTGTGAGGGTATCACATGTATCAACATCGGGTGAGAGGTGTTTGGGGCGCGGGACTCGATGAGCCCTATCAATAATCAAGTCCTTGTTGGTACAATCAGGAAGCAGGGCTTTAATAAACCGCTGTATATACGGTGCTAGTTCTGCAGCTTCAACTGATTCGGGGATACCGCGAAATTTCAGGTTATTTCTGCGGGAGCAATCTTCCAGATCGTTTACTTTGTGCCTCAGTTGGATCACTTCTTTCTCTAATGCAGAGTGACTAGACAGCATGGAATTATGTGACGTGACCAAATCGTCCATTTTCTCCTCCACATGAGAGATTCTGCCCTCCATCTCCTTTACAGCCAATTGCACTGGGCCCAAAGAGTGTCTGATACTAGCTTGAATTGAGTCTCTTAAAGCCTTCAGCATGGCTTTCATGGGTGCGTCTGTAGGGAGCATATCAAAGACATCCGAGTCAAGGTGTTAAAAGTGTCAAGGGAATGTTAGTTCCTCACTCTCAGCTTATATTGACACAGTATACAGCTATCAGTATTCAATGGCTGCTAGTCTATGGCAGTAAGGATAGTTATCCCTTTTTCCAACTGCCAAATTTCATCAGAGTATGGACATCGTGGTATAGGAGTACTGCTACTATATCTAAATGTACTTTTAATTGGACTGGAGATACACAATCCTTTATGTATGTTGAAAACAACGGAAAAAGCGAGCCTCTTGTTCAGTGGTGATAGAGATAAACCGTTTTGAAACACCACTTCAAAGTGCTCTATAGTAAACTGCTGTATTCAAGGGTACTGCTATTATAAGCTATATTATTGCCACTAACGTAGCTTGATGGTGTTTATTACTTTACTGTTTACTGCACAATTTTCAATATACCAGTGATCCTGGCTGTGTCCGGCACAGCGGCTGCCCGTGCCAGATTGTAAACTACCAGTGGTCCCTACTGTAGGTACGATAGGCTACACCACACTATTAAAACACATATACACACCACCCACCACCACCCCACCAGACGGATTGTAAAAAGATCTAAGTCCTCAGACATGCGCATTAAGTGTGCCACTGTTGAAAAGAACTAAGTCTCAATACATGCGCAGTGAGTGTGCAATAACATGAACAATTTCTAAGTCTTTTGACATGCTCATAAGGAATATGGTGTCTATCATTCTAAGATGTTTGACATGCGCAAATGATGACATCATTGGGAGGAGCGATATATGCGTCTAGTAGCCCTTCTACTGGCTTTGACATTCATGATTACAATTGGTGAATTAACATATTAACCTATTCATTGGCTGGATTTGAATACGAGGGAGGTTCTTGGAATTAAGTATGTAATCTACAAACCTTTATAAGCTCCCGCGGATCGCGAGAACGTCACTATAGTCTGTGTCCCCTTGATAAAGCCACGCTGTAGTGGGGAAACGTTGGGATGGTGGTGGGTGGTGTGTAAATGTTTTTTAACCCCTTAGTGACCGCCGCACGCATATTCACGGCGGCCACTAATGGGCTTTATTCCGATGCGTACGCCTTTTAACGGCGGGCGCATCGGAATAAACTACCGCCCGGCGGCGGCAGCAGAGCGGGTGATCAGCGGTCAGTGTGACCGCTGACACCCTCCTGTAACTACCCGGAGCGGAGGATTCTCCGCTCCGGGCAGTTTAACCCGTTAAATGCCGCTGTCAAACCAGGACAGCGGCATCTAACGGGTGCCAGTGTGTCCCGGTCGGCGCCGTGGGTCACTTGCTTGATCGCCTTCCGGTCCTCAGATGTCTCCATGGTGATCCCGGGGTCCTAATGAAGGTCCCCGGGGTCTCCATGGAGATGCTTCATGCTGACAGGGGTGGCTGGGCTATTGCCTGTCAGCATGAGGCATGATACAATACATTGCAGTACATCAGGTATTTTACAATAGTGTACAGTAATGTACACTAGTGTAAAAGTAAAAAAAAATTAAAAAAGTGTGCACCAAACACAACACAGCCCCCCAATAATAAAAATGCATTACATTCCCCATACACAATAAAAGTTGACATAAAAGTGATCAAAAACCCAAATCATATACATATTTGGTATCGTTACGTTCGTAAGGACCCAATCTATAAAACCATATCAATATTTACACCGCACGACACACGCTGTAAAAAAAATATAAAAAAAACAGTACCAGAATAGCAGTATTTTATCAATCTGCTTTAGAAAATACATTATGAGGCCGGGTTCAGACTATGTAAGTGTGCGGCTGTATATGCGGCTGTAATTGTGCGGCGGTATTTTTGGTGGTTCATGTGTATGCTTGGAAGTATAGGATATGCGGCTGTCAAGGGCACACTCCGTATGAGTTTCCGGCCTGATTGTATCCGGGTCCGTAAAAAATGAGGAAGACCATTATTTCCGGCCCGAAAAGGTCCAACTCGGCCGTAGGAAGTAACATTTGTCCCAGACGGAACCTCTGATTACAGCCCGATAAATCCGGATTCTGATTAGAATAATTGATCAATGCGTAAAGCCCCTTGAGTTTAAAAGGCCCAAGTGAATGGGCTTCAATAGGTGACCTCCTTTAGATGTCCCGATCTGGAGCTATGGCACGGTGAGTAGCGGAGCATGGTGGTGCCCGTCGTGGGTGACGTGGTTCCTGGCAGAGGGACATTGATGTTCTCCGGCTGATCGCAGAGGTAAATGTTCTTTAAAAATTATAATAATATTTATATTTGATTTTTTGTATATAAATAGGATTTATACTCTCTCTCTCTGTCTCTATCTATCTATCTATCTATCTATCTCTCTCTCTCTCTCTCTCTCTATATATATATATATATATATATAGAGAGAATATTTTTGATTTTTTTTATTGTTTAAATATATATATATATATATATATATATATATATATATGTAATTATATATATTATGTAAATGTAATAAATGTAGAATTATTTTTGCCAATTCACACGGTCGTCTCGCCCAAGAAACCTGCACCTAAGCCACATCTAATACACATATGAATATTATTACTATTTGGCGTGTGGAATATCTGCGGATTTGTTATGCGAGACGGGCGTGTGAATGTGGCCTTAGAAAAAAATAAAAAATTGATTATTAACTTCGCAAACAATCAGCATATTGTAGCGTGATGTATTTCCTTATATGCTCTAGTATTTTTTTAGAGAAAAATAAAATTATTAATGAACAATTTATATATGCCAAATTTGGGAGCCGTTGTTACAGTACCGTTCTTCTTGTTATTCTTGTGTCGTTGTTTGTAAAAGTAATATATTGGCGTATTAAAATATTTTTTCAAAAATTAGATAACTTGCGTTTTTGATGCGTTTTTGCGGTTATATTGTGAATGTCAATATTTGTTGGCGTTATAAATGTTGTCTTTTATAAAGCTATTGTTTTGTAATGGTTTTTCATGTTGTCTGATATGTAAGTGTTAGATTTTCTGCATATTTCATGTAGTATAAAAACTGATGCGTTTTTGATGCGTTTTTCATGCAGCTTTATTTTCGACGTTGTTGAATGTTATTGTCTGTCCCTCATTGAATCTTTCACATAATGCAATACATAACCTTCTATGTATTTTATTGGCCAGATATTTTAGAAAAAATTTTTAAATTAATGTTTCATTGATCAATGTTGACCATACTTATGGCAAAATAGCAATATCTGTCACCATAGTCGTTGGGACATGTTTTTGCCACACACTACTGTTAGCAAAACACCACACACCCCAGAACAACCACCGCAGTAGTGTCATTGTTAGCTTCACTGGTTTGCACATGTGTTGATGGTTTTTCAAAGCAATGTTGATTTCCTTTGTCATCAGGTCTCAATGCAAAGCTCTCATTGAGCTGGTCTTGTGGACTACTAATTAGTGCAAGTTAAGATAAAAAGCCTTTACTAAATTAAATAATTGCAGACAAATGTTTGGATCTTTTCCTAAGTCTCTTCCAAAAGTTCTGGCATTCTTTTGTGTTGTGCGTTTTGGCTCAGTGGTTATTAGGCTGTGTTCATTAGATTACACAGGTGGTGTTTTGAAATCCCAACACCACTCTATGTAATTTCATTATGGAAAACATGTTATGCGTAACATGTTATTCTTCAAATAGATCTAGACACACAGAGAGGTGAAGTCAGATGGAGATGTGTATTGATTTATGTGTTCATATTTTTTTTTTCAGGTGCGGTCACGTCCCCATTTGTGGGATTTGACTGTGCGTGGCTACCACGGCCGCGTTCTGCGTCGCGAAACGTGGGACACTATAGCGGCTCTGGTAGTCCCACAGTGGGGAGAGGTGACGGACTCGGAGCAGATGCGGATGGGTATGTCGTATTGTCACATCATGTATGAATGAAAATCTTTCGAAGAATGGACGATATTCATAATAAGCCTTCGAAATCTTATTAAATTTTTTTTTTTTTTAAGCTTACCCTTTATTTTTCTCTTTTGTCAGTCCGAGCAGTGGAGACCCGCTGGTCAAGTGTGAGGGACCAGTACCAACCGGCGATACGCACGGAGGAGAGGGGTGGGGAGCCGACCTCTATGCGCTATGCGCCCCTGTTGGATTTTCTCCCGAGTTGGAGTCAACGGCTGTAAGGATATTTGGCTTATTAGCTAATGTATATAGTATCATATAGTGTCCAATATCTAATTGATGATATAAAATCTTAGATGTCCCTATTCTCTACAAAGTCTGGCTTGGGATCTTCAGCTGAACCTGCTCCATACTCAGTGGCAGCTGATATCATCCACTCCCCATCACATTCTGCTTTATGTAGAGATTTTCTATGAATGACAAGACTATTCTCAGAAATGTATAGATATTATTTTGCAACATACACTATTGCCATTCTTTCTAACGCCCTAGTTGTGTCATGTTTATTAGCCTTCCTGATGGTGTATGTGACTGTACAGAGAGGGTTAATCTATCCTGATCAATACCAATAGGCCCCTTTGCTCACAGTCAACCAAATGCTTACACACCACTCTCACTCATGCTTCAATATCCTCTAATGAAAGTAAAATATATGACTTTCTGTCATGGAGCTACACCAAAATATCAAATTATTGTGAATTTTTCTGATCACGGTCACTCCCTCAGTTGTTCAGCGTGTGCTGTAGGTGGCAGAGTCAGTAAGCATGGTGAATGAAATGCCCTTTTCCATGCAGCGGATAATGTTAAATCTTTAGTGTCCTACTGTACAAAGTAGTCAGAGAGCTGTTGGCCGCCCCACACTATTCACTTCCTGAATACTCAATGCTGGGCGGCCTCCTGCTCTGTCACTGTCAGTGTGGCCTGCGGGGATCAATGACAGGTACAGAGCCCTGTTATTGGACGCTTGTGTATCTGGTGACATGACTAACTGACGCCCCTCTCCATGATGGGCGACATGAGCAAACACTTGTTATTGTGTGGTCACAAGAATGCTTCCATGGCCACAACATGCCATGAAGATGAGAGCATTGTTGGCACAGTGAGAAAGGGGCAATTATTAAAACAATATGCAGCTTTTTTTATTTGAGAACACACTAATCAGAAAGACTTGGAATAAACAGTTGTATGTCCTGACCTAGGATGCTGATAGTACTACATAATGTATTCCTGTTACCAAATAGCAAATGTAACCATACTGTATGTTAGCAAATAGTAAAAAAAAAAAATAAAAATAACAAATGTGACTTTGTGAATGTGTCAAGATTCTCTAACCTTTCTGTCTCTCCACAGAACCAGTGGCAATTTTTCGGAGCCAGCTGGAGGCGAGGATGCTGGTAGTGCTGACGTTGAAGCACCCCAGCAGGAGGGGGAGAGTGCCAAGCCCCCGCCATCACAGGAGCCAGCCAGCCCAACTCTTTCTGAGGGCACGGAGCAGATGCCAGGACCTTCTGGCTCTACTTCCATGCCCGAAGAGGAGGAGGCTGCAGCACCGTCCACATCAGGTGCGGCTCCCAGTGGTGTGCCCCTGGCAGCTAGGCCACGTCAGCCACTGACGCGGTCCACCACCACCACCAGGCGGCGCCGGGACCTAGAAGAACCTGAGTCAGCATTGACTGAGGTTGATCATTCTGTCATCGAGTTTGTGAGGCGGTTTGATGGGGAAGATGACCAGAATGACTTCTTCTGCTACTATCTGGGAACCCGTTTACGGGATCTCCCTACTATTGTGGCACGGAGTGCGAGGCTCGTAATGGACTTCGTCATGACGTGCCACGAGCAGATTGACCCAGATACTCTCCCTGACCCTTCCTACGTGGGCCACATCCTACAAACTGTGTATGGTTTACACTTACGGAGGCCACGTATCCCGGAGGAGGTGAACTTTTTCCCTCAGACCACTGAGCCCCCCCTGTCCCCCCAGCAGTTTCCCCAGAGCCACCTGGTGCCATGCCACCTCCATCTGAGGCTACTAGGGCCGTTCTTAGGCGCCAGCCACGGCGTGGACGGCGCTCTCGGGCTTCTCATCACCTACCACGTTTATGATTTCTAGTATTTGATGTATGAGGCAATACATCATATTTTTTATTTTATATAAATTTTTTTTTTTTTTGTTATTTTATGGCAAGTGGTCTGCTTCTTCTGGCCCAGAGAGGTCATTTTGTGTTAGGTTAGAGTAGGGTCCATGTCCCTGAGGACACCTTACCGTGGTGACATGGTACACTCTGTTTCAAAAAACAGGTTGCTAAGATCCTCATTTAAACAAACAAAGTTAGAAAGATGTACAATCCTAAATCTTGCCTTTTCATATCTCCAGGGCGTCTGTTTCTTGTGTGTAGGGGACCTTTGGACCTGAAACACTAGGTGAAAAATTTTTGCTGCCAAGGACAGAAATGGACTCTAAAAACAGAGATCAGGTCATAAATGAAAGCCTCAGATGTGTCCTCTTTTTAAATCCATTCCTGCCTTTGGATTTATATCTTTGACTGATAATCTGGCACCTAATCTTTGTGTGTAAAAAGTCCTTTTTTTTTTTTTTCTCTACTATAATCCCTTGCATCTGAGATTTGATTGAGAACATGATATATTTATTGTAAAAAATTTCAGATCTCACTTCTATTTTTTAGCACATCATAACTACCTTCATGATCATCAAGAAAATCGCTAATATATTTTTGTATGAAAAAACACTGATACATTGTCTAGGACTTTTGAATTATTTACATTCTTCAACACACATCAGCGTTATTGTCTCTCGATTGGGTTGTGGAATGTAGCGCATTTCCTCAACGCTATAATTAAATCGAGCAGACTCAATGTTGGCTATGCAATAAAGTGGCCATTTGCAATATGGACAGGCCTAAAGCCTTTACAATGATATATCAAGGATATGTTTACATGTGTTAAGAGACGTAACATTTTTTTTTGATTCTTATGAAGATGATTGTTTGGCTTGGCGCATAGTGCAGTTGATGGATGTGTGTTCACGATGTATATGTCACATTTCCCAATAGTGCCAGCCTTTTCTAAGCATCTTCTGGCACTACGCTAATCCGTGACCAAGGCTTTTTTCATGGTGTGTATTCGAGGAATATATGATAGTCTGCTCCTAGACTGGACCACGAGATTGGGCTTTGTGAGACTGCAGCAGAATCCAATGATCTGTATGCAGTAAGCTGGAGCTTCCTGCGCCCTTCCCCCTCTGTCAAAATCTAACTTTTACTTTACTGTTGTGAGATCACATTGCTTGACAAGTCTGACAATGTTTAGGAATACAATTCCATGAGTATTTCTATGTAATGTCTCATGTTTTCACATGTCCTCTAAAAACCTTAGCTGTTTGTGCAGTTTGTTTAGCTTAATTATTAGCATTAATGCGACATCAGTATTATCCGTGTATCCAGATTACAAAACTTTTTATGAGTGAATACAAAGCATCAATTTCATATGCTAATCCCAAATTTGGTGACCCTGGCAGTAACAAAGCTGAAAGCTAGCTTAGATTTCCAAGCAACATTGCTCTTTGCCGCAAAGGCCTTGGTATTTGCATATGTAAATCATTGTGCTCGCTCACAAAGGGCCATAGTGGCTGGGCTGATCCACAGGTTCGGTAGCTTCAATATAGAAAGGATCCGTGAAATAGTGGGGCCTAAGCCGCAACCAGCTAGGACATGGTGCAAACAAAGGGGTGTAAGTAAGGAATATAGGAATAACAAACATGTTGTTCTGTGGTAATTTCATCCCTGCGCACCAGTTTTCTCCTTCTGGAGATAACACCTTTGTTGTATAGTAACTGACGACCAGTGAGTGCCTGGCCTGAGAGCTGGGTATGAGGTATTGTTGGTACAGGTCTGCTCTCGGCCTTGTCTGAGAGTGGACATGTGTCCTAGACCTTTGCAGGTGCCTTTTGGGCTGGAAGGGAAAGGAATGGTGTGTGTTGGTAGCTCATTTCTTGTAGGAGTGGGCTACTGCTATATAGCATTGGTAGTGCAGTTTGCTGTGTGCCACCCTGCACTTTAGATAGTTGCACCTATGTGATGAGAGCAGGATTGACACTTTGCATTAACATACCCTCATAGAATAAAAATTTCGCCTTTTCTAAGGTTCTACTTTATAGAAATGCTGTTTCGGAAATATTCCTCACGGTGTTCTTATCTTTTTTGTGCTTTGTTTACTTTCAAACATTGCAGAAAGTACAGGGATGAATGTAAGAGGTCTTTGTGCCCAGGCTTCAGCTAGCCCGTTGTGTGACTGTATGGAGATAAAAAATGTATCATTTTTGGTTCCTATGGGTAGAAGCCAAGGTTATTTATGATTTGTCTGGATTAGAACATCTGTACATAGAAACACGACCTGGCTCAATTTTCTTTTACAGTAAAGGCTGATAGATGGACCCAGAGATGGTTATTGATCGGTCTATAATAGACGTGGTCAAGCTAATATTGGAAGTAAGTATTTTATGAGGTGTTGTGAGTCCGTTCTAGATAGGTAAGCTCTTCGATATACACATATTTATAGTCTCCTTTGGAGGCTGAGAAGCGATGTGTGTGCCTGTGACTTGATGTATTTATTTGAGTTGTTGTGTCACTAACATTTACATGCATGTTAGCTAGAATGCTTAGATTTTATCCCGGGTGATTTTATGTCAAAATGTAAGATATGTAATTACAGGCTGTTGTTTAGAGAAAAAAAAAAATTAAAAAAAATTATATAATTTTCTGACGACAAGATGGTATCTAATATTTTTTTAATCGGACCGATTGTCCATTGTGATTTTGTGGCACGATACATCGCTCATAGTAGTTAATGTAACTACGATTGTGTGTAATTCCTATGGGTTTGCCATCAGGGGGCGCTTGAAATCGATCAATTAATGGATTTGTCTTTGCCTATGTGTGTGTCTTAAAAATAAGGCAATGTATTAGCAATTTTTGCCTAGGTCACGCACATAATATTTTCCGCGCTATTTCTAAGAAATGGCTAGTCGAGGAATTGTCCTTGTAAGAGCACATGTTGCTGGGAAACGAGGGCGTGACTTATGTGTTGTGTTAGCGAGATGGCCGTGCACCTAAGTCCCTCCCCCCTGCCTCCATGATGGTTGCTGGCGGCACATAGCAGATACACAGTACAAATCCTGCCATCATGTGCTCATAGTGTCATCATAACGAGTTTGCTTTAATAGCACACAAATCAAGCACACCATCCGGCGCGGGGTGATGGTATAGGCTAGCGACACAGCGTGGACACGCCTCCTCTCTGTAGTACATGCACCTCATCAGTGTGCATAGCGGGGGGGGGGTGTGTGTGGTTTAACCGGAGTGTTTGGTGTGCTGTGCTAATTGTGTTCAGTGCTAGGCTAATGGCTACTTATGGTTTTACCGCTGCTCTGCTTTCTACTTTGTCATCCGTTGTAACGTCGGAAGCACACACAATAAGCAGCAGCCACGTTCAAAGAGGCGTGGACGCCCATTATGGCACTTGTAGTGCACCTGCTTACGACATGACAAGGGCGGAAAAATGGCAAAGCTGACCAGCGTTACATGGTCTCACATAGCCATTAGCCAAGCATAGGACACACAATTGTCACCCCCCGCTACGCCCAGTGCTGACGTGCCGATCCTACAGAGAGGAGGCGTGTCCCCCCGGGTCGCTATCCGATACCAGCCCCCCGCGCCGGATTGTGGGGTGCCATTCCCTAGTACTAAGCAGATGTATTTTAGCCTTATACTATGAACACATGATGTGAGTAGTAGTGTACTGTGTATATGATATGTGCCGCCAGCAGACATCATGGATGGAGGAGGGAGGGAGGAGGGAGGGAGGGAGTTAGCTGCACGGGAAGCTCGAGAACCCACCCACATAAGTGACGTACTATTTTGGCTGAAACATGGCGTGTAGCATGGAAAATTCCTCGACTAGCTATTACCTTAATCTATCAGTGTTTCCAAGACCTTACTGTAATGTTTTTTTTTCTTAAGGTCCAATGCTCGGCCACTGCTATGGGACGGGCCTGCGCCTGGGTACACAAGCCGGCTAAGGCGGAGTGCCGCATGGAGGGAGGTTGCCCGGATTGTATACCCAGATTGGGACAAGCATAGTAGATTACAGAAGTTGATAATTGGTAAGTTGTTTAGCCACTATGTCAAACAAGAAACTCTACTGTTATGGTCACCTGACGCTCATATATTACTAATGTCTGTACGCTTTTTGCTTTCAGCCAAACATGTGGAGACCAGGTGGTCCAGTGTGAGGGACAGATTCATCAGGGAGCGACGGCAGCTGATGAGGCGTGGGGCCTCACAAGAAGAACTCGGCTTTTTGCGTTTTGCCCCAATGCTGCGTTTCTTTTTGAATACCAGCAGACGGCGCCAGTAAGTGTGTGTCTTAATTGCATCTGTCCATGCTAGGATCAGATGATGACAGAAGTAGGTCAGTGTCTTATGTGTGCAGACATAGACATGTGTTATATTTACAGAGATTATATACATTGAGGGTCCTGCAGGGGGAGCACTATATTTATGTAACACTTTAGAATAATATATACTTAGGTAAGATCATGCGCCCCCTGCTGGACACAAGATAATTAACAACTGCAGCGTGGCATAACCGCCTTTGGAACAGCTTTTGATCAGTCCAGGATAGAATACATAACTGTAAGTATAATTTATAACAGTAGTTATAATGTTGAAACATTCGACCTAATGTGTCCATAGGACCTAACAATGTTCCACTAGGGTCGGTTTGTGAAGATCAGCATTTTGGGGTACCAGTGTGTGAATGTAGTGATCAAAGTTCAAGTGTGACACATTGAACATATTGAAGAAAAGATTCCTAAACCAGCCAGAGTAACATACTGCATTGGATGCATATTGTTTATTTGGACTTCCACCAATGTATAAAACCTATTTTGTAATCACAGATTGTGACCAGTGTTCTTTTCTCCTCAGAGCAGAACTAGTTCAGCAACCAGCAGAGGCCTCATCGGATGAAGAGAATGAAGAACCTCATCTGCCAGAGGCACTGCCCATGACTCCACCACCAAGATGGCAAGAGGGCCCTGTGGAGCCTGGCGAGGGAGGCCAACATCTGGCTTGACCATCCAACAACATTTGTGTGCGGCCCGCACTCCCTCTCCTCACCTCCACCAACCCCACCCCTTGTCTGCTAGACTGTAGGGCCCTTGTGCCAACGTAGGATTACTAGCATTCATCTTTTCATAAAATTTTTGCGCACCAGGACCACATCAACAACAGACTCTTTACAAGGTCTGGCATCCCATTAGCTACGGATGACAGAAAGAGCTTGGGGGGATGGGGATGTCCCTTTTATGGTTGTGTTGGCAGCCTACAGTCAGGCTGGCTGTGGCCTTCACATAATGTCCAGACTACTGCCTCTGCACAGTATTCAACCTCCTGTCAACATGTTCAAAAGTAGTGGTCACACACCCTCTGCCATATCCACCCAGACACACTATCATGTGATCTATCTTTTGGTTTTACATGTAATAAATCCATTTTGAGATATATGTTTGTTAGCGTAATTGTTGTATTTTAGTTATTTAGGTTTCTGTGTTTAAGCATTCAAAACACATTAATAATTACTGACTGCCACTAAGGAACACCTAAATACTATAAACAATACATTTGATACTTTGTTTGCATACGAAGATGTAGTGAATGTTGCTATTCTGTGTTTTTAAAGTCTGACACTGCTCTCTGCTGACATCTGTGGGCAAGGCAGGAAGTGGCCAGAGCAGGAGAGGGTTGGGATGATCAATAATAGTTTACTAAATTAATCTTTATGATCAGGCCACACAAATTTCTACATAGAGCAATGTGTCAGATATTATTAGAACTATCCTCCTGCAGGACATCCAGCATGTGCTAATTAGCTACAAACGTTGAGACTATATAAACGTACACAGAACCAACTACATAAGTAGACCACATCCATCCCTCCATCCACCTGCCGCACCTGGGTGATGGGTGAAGGGATATATGTGGTGTGTTAATGGTGATTGGTAACAAGTGAGATGGGCTGTGTCCCTAGAAGATATCAGATCCTGTTACATATCCCAGACTATAAAGTTCTACATATAGTGCGCACCCTGCTGGTCACTTCATAGGAAACACACATGTTTGGCTCACATCAATGTTTCTGCACACTAGGTTGAAAGGACTATCCAATTTGAACATTAGCAGGATCTGCCCTTGCTCGCTAATTCCTGCCCATTAGTAGATCTAGTGAGGTTATGTGTATTTTAGCACACTACAACTATGTGGCCAGACACTACATGGTTGACATACATTGAAAAGACAGACACATTGTTTAGTAGAAAATAACTTATATATAATTATTTTTTTTTTAAATAAATATACAGTAAATCAAATATAACCAAAAAAATATTATAACACAAAATAAAAGAGCTGACACATCCCAGAGACAGGTGACACACATGCGGAAAAACATCAGTCTTGTGGCCGTGGCTCATAACGGAGGCTGTGAAAGGGGCACGGGCACGGCGCTTTCAGGAGTCATGAAGTAGTCAGCAAAGAGGTTCCTGACCACTATCCCGCGGTTGAGTTGTCTCCCTTGGCCATAGTTGACAGGGGCACTAAAAGCTGGCAGTGTCTCCACGTCCACGTCCGGGGGGGGTGGCATAGTCCCGAAGGTAGTTGTGGAGAACACAGGCAGCTTTAATGACCATGGCAACTGTGCCCAAGTTCAACTGCAGGGCAGTGGTAAACACTCTCCACTGACTAGTCATGATTCCGAAGGCGCACTCCACGAAGTTACGTGCCCGGCTCAGCCTCCGGTTAAATACTCTCCCTCTCGGTTCATCCAGCCCTCTCCGTGGCTAAGGGCGCAGCAGGTTGGTCAGTAAAGGGAAGGCTTGATCCCCTACCATGACGAATGGAGCGGGATGCGTGGTACCCGGAAGAGGAGTGGGAGGAGGTAGAGTTACGCGATCTAACAGTATTCGCCTCCCAAACTCTGATCTCAGTAGCGCCCGGGAGTCCCCAGTACTGCCATAGGAGCCGACGTCGATGGCAAGGAAACGATACGTGGAATCAACAACCGCGATCAGGACCACAGAAAAAATTTTCTTATAATTGAAATACTGTGATCCTGATCGCGGTGGTTGCTTCACACGTATGTGCTTACCATCAACCGCCCCTATACAGTTGGGGAAATTGGCCACAGACTGAAAGCCTGCTGCTGACTGCAACCAAATCTCCCGGGTCGGACTGGGCATCACGATGAGCTGCAAATGCTCCCAGATCACGCCGCACGTGAACCTCACAATTCCAGAGATGGTGGACTTACCAACCCGGAATTGGAGGTGCAACGATGCATAACTCTCCCCTGTCGCCAAGAATCTGGAATAAAAAAAAAAAAAAAAATATATATATATATATTAATAAAATATTTCTAGATATATTTTTTTAAAGAAAAAATTAAATTTAAATTAATACATGAAAAAATACTCAAACATCAACAAAAGCCTCTTCACCTTAACATTATGAGCAGACGGGCCACAGGAGGGATGGATTTCCGCAGGTGGGTGTCCTGTCTCTGGAGATGTGGGCTCAAAATTGAAAGCAAATGATCAAAGGCCTCCATAGGCAGCCTGACGAACGCCTGAAATTTTTCAGGATGACTGCAACAAATGTAGAAATATATTTCTCAGAAATATTACACACAAACACAGATCATACGAAGATGTCAGAGGGAAACAAATGCTGAAATTTAGATAAAAGCTTGTAAGGCTAAAAATAACCGAATGGACATAATGCACATTATGGACTTTTGTTAAAAAATTTTGTTACAGTAAAGTAAAAATTATGATATTCTATTAAAATATTAAACCACATTTTTTACAAAAAAACCTACCGGCGCAAATCGTCATACAGGCAACCGATGTGGCCACGGGTCTCCCTCCGCAGGTTGATGGGGTGCACCCAATAGCGCCGTCCAACATGACGGCGCTGCAGTTCGTTTTTTCGCCTCTGATAAGAAAAAATTATTATTTTTTTTTTTTAACACATGTAAATTAGTCTGAAAGGTATTCAACTGTTGCATTTAAGGACCTTTTGTCAACAGTACTTAAGGGAGCTTGCAGAAACAATACATTAAAGCAATGTTTACTGATTCTAATCCTAAACATTTAGTAACGCTATTTCCAAAACATTTGGATAAAGCTTGACATAAAAAAAAAAAAAAAAAAATTTGGAATAAATAAATACTTACACACAATCGCAGATAATAATGCCGAAGGTTCCACAACACACCAAGCACCAGGGGCTGGTGCTTGCGCAGAAGCCTCATTCTTCGGGCAGGACGCTGTGGAGCATTAGTTCCAGACATCATTAATTTTAAAGTTTTTTCCAAAGACAAAAAGCATATGGGCGCACTTCGCGAGTGGGCGTAGATTTTATAGGGATGTGGGTGTGCTTATTTGGGCCGGGGGCAGATTCATGAATAAATTACATGCTTTCGGCCGGGTCGAACCAAGCCAGGAAGCCTCATAACACTACGGACGTACTCTTACGATGAGACCGTAAGTGCTTTTCAAACATGGACGCAAGACCACCCGGACATGTACGGACAAAAAAATTATACAGCCGCACACTTACATAGTCTGAACATAGCCTAAAAGAGATCAAAAAGTCATATCAAAGTCAAAAGCTTGGTATCAATAGAAACTACAGATCTTCCCGCAAAACATAAGCCCAAAACCAGCTCTGTCGCGCAAAAGATAAGAACACTATGGATCTTGCAATGTGGCGACAGTTTTTGTGGGTTTTTGCTAGGAAGATAGTTTCTATTGCGCCAAAGTGATAATAGTTAAAAAAAACCTACACAAATGTGGTTTCGCCGTAACCGTAGCAACCCAGAGAATACATGTATTATGTTATTAGTGACCGCCGATACGGATTTTTACGGCTCTATTCTGCTGCCATCAGCTCTTTATGGCGATGGCGCAGAATAGTGCAGCGGCGCCGGTAATGCCCGCAGCCCCCTCCTTTCAGCTATCGGAGGTAGCTGAGGGGTTGGGGTAGAATGTGGGATCAGTCCCGACCAGTCCCCTCACAGGCGATCGCCGTTATTACCAGTATAACGGCGGCCACTGGTAACGGGCATTGCCAGCGCAGCTGAACGCTTTTATCACTTCTCACAGTGAATCCACAGTGAGAGGAGATGAGAACATGTCCCCCCCTGTCCCCAGAATTAACCCTATTGACCTGGTCACTGACCCTCCCCTCACTGGGCGGCCATCTGATCCTAGATAGAAAACCACCAGATTGCCCGTCACCACCCCAGATAGCCAGTGAACACCACCAGATTGCACGTCACCACCCCAGATAGCCAGTGAACACTCCCAGATAGCCAGTAAACACCCAAAGATAGCCAGTAAACACCCCCAGATTGCCCGTAACCACCCCAGATAGCCAGTAAACACCCCCAGATTGCCCGTACCCCCCATATAGCCAGTAAACACCCCCAGATTGCCTGTAACCACCCCAGATTGCCCATGACCACCCCAGATTGCCCATAACCTACCCAGATAGGCACAGACTGCTCGTAACCACCCCAGATTGCCCATAACCACACGAGATTCCCTTTCACAACCTCAGATAGCCAGTAAACACCCCGAGATTGTCCATTACCACCCCAGATAGCCAGTAAACACCCACATATTGCCTGTAACTAAAATGACCCTCCTTCCCTTCTGAGCCCTGCTGTGTGCCCATACATTGCTTTATGCCCACGTTTGGGGTACCGTTCTACTCAGGAGAACCTGCGTTACATATATTGTGGTGAGTTTTCTCCCCTGTTCCTCGTGAAATTGAGAAATTTCAAAATAAACAAACATGTTATTGGAAAAATTTAATTTTTTCCTTTTTATGGTTTAGTTTTGAATACTTTCCTCCAATACCTGTGGGGTCAAAACGGTCACCACACCACAAGATGTATTCTTTGTGGGGTGTACTTTCCAAAATGGGGTGAGTTTTGGGGGGGTTCTATTCTGCTGACACTATAGGGGCTCTGCAAACGCACCTGGCGCTCAGAAACTTCTTTAGCAAAATCATGCACTGAAAATGCTAATTTGCGCTCCCTTCCTTCTGAGGCCTGCTGTGTGCCCATACAGTGGTATATGCCCATGTATGGGGTACCGTTCTACTCAGGAGAACCTGCGTTACATATATTGTGGTGAGTTTTCTCCCCTGTTCCTCGTGAAATTGAGAAATTTCAAAATAAACAAACATGTTATTGGAAAAATTTAATTTTTTCCTTTTTATGGTTTAGTTTTGAATACTTTCCTCCAATACCTGTGGGGTCAAAATGGTCACCACACCACAAGATGTATTCTTTGTGGGGTGTACTTTCCAAAATGGGGTGAGTTTTGGGGGGGTTCTATTCTGCTGACACTATAGGGGCTCTGCAAACGCACCTGGCGCTCAGAAACTTCTTTAGCAAAATCATGCACTGAAAATGCTAATTTGCGCTCCCTTCCTTCTGAGGCCTGCTGTGTGCCCATACAGTGGTATATGCCCATGTATGGGGTACCGTTCAACTCAGGAGAACCTGCTTTACTTATATTGGGGTGACTTTTCTCCCCTGTTCCTCATGAAATTGAGAAAATTCAAACTAAACAAACATATTATTGGAAAAATTCTATTTTTTCATTTTTACCGTCTTCTTTTGAATACTTTCCTCTAATACCTATGGGGTCAAAATGGTCACCACACCCCAAGATGCATTCGTTGAGGGATGTACTTTCCAAAATGGGTTGACTTTTGTGGGGGTTTTATTCTGCTGACACTACAGGGTAGCTGCAAACGCACCTGGCGCTCAGAAAATTCTTCAGCAAAATCTGAACTGGAAATGCTAATTGTCGCTTCTTCCCTTCTGAGCCCCGCTGTGTGCCCAAACAGTGCTTTACGCACACATATAGGGTACGATTGTACTCAGGAGAACCTGTGTTACAAAATTTTGGGGGCATTTTCTCTCACGTTGCTTATGAAAATGAGATACTTTAATCTTAACAAAAATATTATTAGAAAATTTCTATTTTCCGTTTTTTTTCCGCCCTAATTGTGAATACTTTCCTCCAGCCCCTGTAGAGTTAAAATGCTCATTATACACCTAAATTAATTCTTTAACGTGTCTAGTTTCCAAAATGGGGTCAATTATGAGGGTTTACAATATACAAGCCTCCTAAATCAACTTAAAAAAAGAACTGGTGCCTAAATAAAATCAGTTTTGGAAATTTCATGAAAATTTCATAATTTGCTGATACATTTCTAAGCCCCGTAACACCCTAAAAAAGTGAAATATGTTTATGAAATGAAGCCAGAATAAAGAGAACATATTCATAATGGGACTTACTAACTAATTTTTGTCATGGAACTTTCTTTTTTTACAAGCAAAGAATTTCAAAGTTCGTAAAGTGCAAATTTTTCATGATATTTTGATGTTTTTCACAAAAAAACACAAGACAGTGACCAAATTTTGCCACTATCATAAAGTACCATATGTTAGGAAAAAACAATCTCAGAATTGCTAGCATACGTTAAAGCATCACTGAGCTATAAGCGCATAAAGTGAGACAGGTCAGATTTTGAAAAATGAGCCTGGTCATTAAGGCCCAAATAGGCTTGGACCCTAAAGGGTTAAGAGGTAGGAGTTAAACAAGCTTAGGTTTGCGGTGCCCAGGGGGGAAGTGGCGCCGCAATGATGAGGCGCCTCAGGCGGCGCCACCAGCTGTCTTCATGAGGGCGGCATTCAGTGGCAGATTATAATATGGGCAGTTCGGGCGGCCGCCCACATTATAATCCACCACTGATTGTACCATGTATCAGAGACCCCCGCGCCCGGACAGCATCTGTAATTAGATGCTGGGAACGGGGGAGACTGTATTCATAAGCGCCGCGCTTATGAATACAGTCTCCCCCGCTCCCAGCATCTAATTACAGATGCTGTCCGGGCGCGGGGGTCTCCGGTACCGACATTCGCCTTAGTCCCCCGGCTGATGTGCGGCTGCCGGAGGTGTCCCATCCTGTCCCCGGCAGCGCGCATCAGAGAGCTCCCTGTGCGCCGGAAGTCACAGCCACAGGTGCACAGGGAGCTCTCTGATGCGTGCGCTGCCGGGAACAGGACGGGACACCTCCGGCAGCCGCACATCAGCCAGGGACCAGACCAGAGAGCCTCGACGTGGGAACGGAGGGTAGGTGAGTTCTGTTTTTGTTTTATCTGCTGTGCAGGGGGGGGGACCATCTATAAGGGGGGGGGGGGGAAAGAGGGGGACCATCTATAAGGGAGGGGGGAGAGGGGGACCATCTATAAGGGGGGGAGGGGGACCATCTATAAGGGGGGGGGGAGAGGGGGACCATCAATAAGGGGGGGGGAAGAGGGGGACCATCTATAAGGGGGGGAAAGAGGGAGACCATCTATAAGGGTGGGGAGGGGGACCATCTATAAGGGGGGGGAGAGGGGGACCATCTATAAGAGGGGAGAGGGGGACCATCTATAAGGGAGGGGGGGAAAAGGGGGACCATCTATAAGGGGGGGCATAAAATAGGGGGGGAAGAGGGGGACCATCTATAAGGGGGGGAGAGGGGGACCATCTATAAGGGAGGGGGGAGAGGGGGACCATCTATAGGGGGGGGGGACCATCTATAAGGGAGGGGGGAAAGAGGGGGACCATCTATAAGGGAGGGGGAGAGGGGGACCATCTATAAGGGGGGACCATCTATAAGGGAGGGGGGAGAGGGAGACCATCCATAAGGGAGGGGGGAAAGAGGGGGACCATCTATAAGGGGGGGGAAGAGGGGGACCATCTATAAGGGGGGGGGGGGAGAGGGGGACCATCTATAAGGGGGGGGAAAGAGGGGGACCATCTATAAGGGGGGGGAGAGGGGGACCATCTATAAGGGGGGGGGAAAGGGGGACCATCTATAAGGGGGGGGAGAGGGGGGCCATCTATAAGGGGGGGAGGGGGACCATCTATAAGGGAGGGGGGAAAGAGGGGGACCATCTATAAGGGAAGGGGACCATCTATAAGGGAGGGGGGAGAGGGGGACCATCTATAAGGGGGGGGGAAGAGGGGGACGAACTATAGGGAGGGGAAGAGGGGGACCATCTATAAGGGGGGGGAGAGGGGGACCATCTATAAGGGAGGGGGGAGAGAGGGGGACCATCTATAAGGGTGGGGGAGAGAGGGGGACCATCTTTAAGGGAGGGGGGAGAGGGGGACCATCTATAAGGGGGGGAGAGGGGGACCATCTATAAGGGAGAGGGGACCATCTATAAGCGGGGGAAGAGGGGGGCCATCTATAAGGGGGGGAGAGGGAAGAGGGGGACCATCTATAAGGGGGGGTAAGAGGGGGACCATCTATAAGGGGGGGAGAGGGGGGCCATCTATAAGGGAGGGGGAGAGGGAAGAGGGGGACCATCTATAAGGGGGAAAGAGGGGGACCATCTATAAGGGGGGAAGAGGGGGACCATCTATAAGGGAGGGGGAGAGGGGGACCATCTATAAGGGAGGGGGAGAGGGCGACCATCTATAAGGGAGGGGGGAGAGGGGGACCATCTATAAGGGGGGGGGAGAGGGGGACCATCTATAAGGGAGAGGGGACCATTTATAAGGGGGGAAAGAGGGGGACCATCTATAAGGGGGGAGAGGGGGACCATCTCCTAAAAGATCAGCACCCTCCTCTCCTGACATCCTCTGTGCTGCTGGGACTTCTCCTATAAGATCAGCACCCTCCTCTCCTGACATCCTCTGTGCTGCTGGGACCTCTCCTATAGGATTAGCCCCCTCCTCTCCTGACATCTTCTGTGCTGCTGGGACCTCCCCTATAAGATCAGCCCCCTCCTCTCCTGACATCCTCTGTGCTGCTGGGACCTCCCCTATAAGATTAGCCCCCTCCTCTCCTGACATCCTCTGTGCAGCAAGGGACCAAACATTATGTTTATTGGGGACAGCAGCAGGGGGGGGGGGGCAGTAGTGGATTATAATGTGGGTGGATTGACGGGGGAAGGGGGCGTCATTCTATAGTTCGCCTCGAGCAGCAGAGAGGCTAGAATCACCCCTGCAGGGGGGACCCCATCCAGCCCGCACTGAGTTTCATTCCTACCACCTTAGGTAAAAAAGGTGTTTTTGCAAGCCTTAGAACTCCTTTGTTCAATTCCCATAGGAAATCAATGGCTTCTCTATTCAATTGTGTTGAGCGCATATCAGGTGGGTTTTCTCTGCCGCCTTAAGAGATACACGTGAAACTAAAGTCGATCCTGGGTGCTTAAGGTGCATATCATCTAATCCGCACTGAGTTTCATTCCTAGCACATAGCCAAAAAATCGCCCCATTGACTTACATTGGAGTGCAGAAAGGGTCATTTTTTCTCGGTCCCTTTAAGAGGTAGGAGTTAAACAAGCTTAGGTCTGCGGTGCCCAGGGGGGACCTTATCCAGCCCGTACTGAGTTTCATTCCTACCACCTTAGGGAAAAAATGTGTTTTTGCGAGCCTTAGAAGTCATTTCTTCAATTCTCATAGGAAATCAATGGTGTCTCTATTCTATTGTGTTGAGCGCATATCAGGTAGTTTTCTCTGCCGGCTTAAGAGATACACGTGGCATTAGCATAGGTGAGGACGTTCATAAAGTTTCACTCTATGCAGACGATATTATTCTTACCCTGGGTAACCCTAAACGTTCTCTCCCTAGTGCACTTGCTATATTAGACATGTTTGCCAAGGTTTCTTATTATAAATTGAATCAATCTAAATCTGAAGCCTTACCCTTCCACCTCTCAGACTCGTTAGTGACCAAATTAAAAAATGACTACCCCTTAGACTGGCAAGTACACTCTATTAAGTACCTGGGAGCTCACATGACTGCTAATCTGGCTCTATTATATCGTACCAACTACCTTCCCCTTCTACACAATCTGCAGCTGGAAGCGTACAGAATGACGTCTTTAGAAATTTCATGGGTCGGAAGAGTGGCTTCTTTTAAAATGCTGCTCCTCCCCCGCTTAATGTATTTATTCCGAGTCCTCCCCATCTGCATAACCGGGGGTTTCTTCCAAAAAGTCCGCTCTATGATTATGCGGTTTGTCTGGAACGGAAAGAGGCCAAGGGTCGCATACCATATACTTATCAAACCTCCCTTGTTAGGAGGAATTGGCGTACCTGACATGCATCAGTATTACCAGGCCACTATACTATCACAAACCAAAGGTTGGTGGACTGCGTCCACTTAATGCAAGCCATGGGTGCGGGCTGAGATGGCCCTCTGCGATATTGATTTACCAAGCCTCCTATACGCATATATATGGACGGCAGGACGCAGACGGTCCCCTCCCTCCCCTCCCATGCTAGCTGCTGTCAAATGTTGGCGCCAAACTCATAAATCCCGGGGTACCTCTCAGCCAGTCCTTTCCCTTGCAATCCCCTTGTCTGCCCTGTCAGGAGCCTTACCTACTTCCTCTAGAGGGACTCTTGCACAATGGATGGAAAAAGGCATACGTAAAATTAGAGACTTGTGTGACAGCAATACCCTACATGATTTTCGCTATCTCCAAAAGAATTTTGATATTCCCTCTAGAGATTTTTTCTTATTCCTCCATATTAGACATTGCTTGACTCATTTGCCCAATTCTACAATACTTTGGAATAATATGATTCATGCTACCCTTCTGGGTCGTTTGAAGGGCCTGAGACCTCTATACAACGCACTAGAAGACTTCCACACCTTCGTGAAACCCCCTGCAATTCTGAAATGGGAAACTGCATTACACAAGTCATACTCGGAGGAGGATTGGTTGAGAGCGTATAAATGGGCTAATAGATCGACCATGGCTATCCCCCAAAAGGAAAATACCCTCAAAACGAGACTACATTGGTATTTTACCCCACAAAAGATCCACCAACTTTACCCTACCTCCTCCCCTCTTTGTTGGCGTGGGTGCGGTAACATTGGTACTCTAATACATATATTGTGGGATTGTCCATGTCTTCGACTATATTGGCGGTCTGTTAACAATTTGGTTAATACTGTTCTAGGCCTGCAGATTGATCTCACTCCCGCCCAAACTATGGTATTATTGGATCTCCATGTGGTACCAGTAGTAGACAGAATGCTGTTCTGTAAGATCATTAACATCGCCAGATTAGTTATAACATGACACTGGAAATCTTGCAATATACCAACATTGCAGGAAGTGGAGGATAGCGTGCAACATTGTTACACTATGGAACGTCTAATTTCTTTTTCCAGATCAACTATAACTACTTTTCAAAGCGTTTGGGGGAAGTGGTATGTCAGTTCCTATTGCAAGAAATAAGCCCTTCAATATTTCTTACTGTACTCTGCCCAGGGCGCGGTTTACTCTCCCATCGTGACCAACAAGTCCAGTTATACTACCGTCTATATGCTACCCGACGTATATCTGCTCCATTCTCTCTTTTGGTTTTGATAAGCTGATCCTGCCGTTGTGGTTTGTTAATTTCTGTCTGTTTGGTTACTTGTTTGGTATGTCTATTGAGAGGATGATCTACAGTGTTTGTCCTAATACTCCGGTGTACCCCATACTCCTATTACACTATAATCTAGTGCTCCCTGCCTCTCACCGATTGGCTTTACAGTCTACCATGTCATGGACTCTTTTGGTCAACATCAGAGGCGCGTAGCCATCATATGTCTATGCCCATTTGTGGAGTCCCCGGTACTATACGCACTGTTATTAGCATTGCATTGTAACTGTACTCTTTTTGTGTATGTTATGTATATATATATAAACCTGAAAATCTTCAATAAAAACTATTGAAACATTAAGAGATACACGTGAAACTAAAGCCGATCCTGGGTGCTTAAGGTGCATATCATCCAATCCGCACTGAGTTTCATTCCTAGCACATAGCCAAAAAATCGCCCCATTGACTTACATTGGAGTGCAGAAAGGGTACTTTTTTCTCGGTCCCTTTAAGAGGTAGGAGTTAAACAAGCTTAGGGCTGCGGTGCCCAGGGGGGACCCCATCCAGTCTGCCCTGAGTTTCATTCCTACCACCTTAGGTAAATAAGGTGTTCTTGCGAGCCTTAGAAGTCATTTCTTCAATTCCCATAGGAAATCAATGGCGTCTCTATTCAATTGTGTTGAGCGCATATCAGGTGGGTTTTCTCTGCCGGCTTAAGAGATACACGGGAAACTAAAGCCGATCCTGGGTGCTTAAGGTGCATATTATCCAATCCGCACTGAGTTTCATTCCTAGCACATAGCCAAAAAATCGCCCCATTAACTTACATTGGAGTGCAGAAAGGGTCATTTTTTCTCGGTCCCTCTAAGAGGTAGGAGTTAAACAAGCTTGGGTCTGCAGTGCCCAGGGGGGACCCCACCCAGCCCGCACTAGGTTTCATTCCTACCACCTTAGGGAAAAAAGGCGTTTTTGCGAGCCTTAGAAGTCATTTCTTCAATTCCCATAGGAAATCAATTGCGTCTCTATTCCATTTTGTTGAGCGCATTTCAGGTGGGTTTTCTTTGCCGGCTTAAAAGATACACGTGAAACTAAAGCCGATCCGGGTTGCTTAAGGTGCATATCATCCAATCCGCACTGAGTTTCATTCCTAGCACATAGCCAAAAAATCGCCCCATTGACTTACATTGGAGTGCAGAAAGGGTAATTTTTTCTCATTCCGTTTAAGAGGTAGGAGTTAAACAAGCTTAGGTCTGCGGTGCCCAGGGGGGACCCTATCCAGCCCGCACTGAGTTTCATTCCTACCATCTTAGGGAAAAAAGGTGTTTTTGCGATCCTTAGAAGTCATTTCTTCAATTCCCATAGGAAATCAATGGCGTCTCTATTCAATTGTGTTCAGCGCATATCAGGTGGGTTTTCTCTGCCGGCTTAAGAGATACACGTGAAACTAAAGCCGATCCTGGGTGCTTAAGGTGCATATCACCCAATCCGCACTGAGTTTCATTCCTAGCACATAGCCAAAAAATCGCCCCATTGACTTACGTTTCAATATATTTATTAAGATTTTCAAATATAATTTTCCATAGACAAGAAGTAACAAAACTAACAGGGTATACAGGGAAGAGGGTGGTGGTGGTGGTGGTGGTGGTGGGGTGGGGGGGGTGGGGGGGGGGGAAGGGAGGGACAGAGGAAGAAAAGCAAGCTGTCAGCATAAAAGAAGAACACAGCTCAAAGAATATGGTATATATCAAAATATAAAGCAACATTATATCATAAAGTAACCTCAAGCATGATACCTGCTGTGGATCCAAGGTGACCAGTGTGTAAGAAATGGTTTTGTGAGTTCTCTGCCATAGGAGATGTGTTTCTCCAATTCAAAGGTGTATTTCACATCTTCTATGACCTCAGTGATCGAGGGCACAGAGGGGGTTTTCCACTTACGAGTCACTGCCAGTCGGGAGATGGTAAGAATTTTACAACACAGGGCTCTTTGGGCGGGGGGTATAGTGTCGATCCCAATGTATAACAAGCCCAGCGCCGGATTTAGGTCCACCAGTAGACCCGCAACCTCCTTCAATAGATCTGACACTGCTTTCCAATACGGCACTATTGCAGGGCATTCCCATAGGATGTGTGGTAGTGTACCCCTAGCTCCACATCCCCTCCAACATTTATCATCTGCGTCAGGATACATTTTGCACAAGCGAGAAGGGGTAAGGTACCAACACAGTCGGGTTTTCACTATGTTTTCACGGTGTGCAGCACTGAAGGTTAGTTTCATACCCCATTTGTAGGCTAATAGCCAATCTTGAGGAGTTGGTGATATATCTAAAGCAGATTGCCAATATTGCAGAGGTTGGCTGTGGTCAAAGGATTCTGCATCAGTGATTATGGAGCATAGGGGGCGAAGGCCTGCCTTCTTGACCTTGAGGGAGCCCAGAAGTTCCATATTCCATATAGTCTCTACAGGGACCTCTCTATCGATGCAGTGTCTGACTTGTAAATAGAGAAAGAAATCCCTATGTGGAAGCCCAAACTTATCTCTTAACGCAGCAAATGGGAGTAGGAGTGTGTTTTCATATAGGTCTTTTAGGTGTACTATACCACAGGTAACCCACGTCAGCAGCGAGTCTCTAGATGTGTTTGGTAGGTACTGGAGCAGGGCTTGGAGAGGAATGGATAATCGGTCCAGTCGTGTTTTGTCCCCCCTACGTGAATGTACATTGCGCCAGCATTGCAAGCTTGCATAAACTGGTGGAGGGTAAGCATTCTTTGGAACATTCGCTAACCATACACAGGAATAGAGTTTAGACCTTAGATCAAGGCCAATCATATGTTCCTCTATGGATACCCAGGGTTTCTGTAGCTCCTGTGCCCACCAGCTACGCAGCTGCGATATTATTGTGGCTTCATAGTAAACTTTCGGGTCAGGTAGTCCAATGCCTCCTAAGTCAGTAGGCCGTGTCAAAATATGATATTTTATACGTGGCTTTTTTGTCCCCCATATGTATTTAGATATGGCCCTCCTGACATTTCTAAAGAAGTAATCAGGTATATGAATGGGCATAGTCCTGTATAAATATAGCAATTTTGGGAGCAGCATCATCTTAAAAGCGGCTACCCTGCCCGTCCACGACACTTCCAATCTCCCCATTTGTGCCATCTGGGATTTAAGGTCATTTAGTAAAGGGAGATAATTTTTTGCAAACAGGTCAGTAGGTGTGGCCGTAATCCATGTACCTAAATAGGTAATTTTGTCTGATTTCCAGTCCAAGGGATACTTTGCTTTAAAGTCACTAACTGTCTTTGGTGGTAAATTGAGTGGTAGGGCCTCTGATTTTGAGTGGTTCAGTTAGTAGTAGGAGATTTTGCCAAATTCAGCCAAGGTATCCAATGCTGCCGGCAGTGATCTATCAGGATCGCTCATAGTGAGGATCACATCGTCAGCGTACAAAGATGTAACATGAGTTTGTGGTCCAATGTCAATACCATGTATGCGAGGATGTGATCTAAGGAGGCATGCCAGGGGCTCAATAGATAAAACAAAGACCAGGGGAGAAAGAGGACAACCCTGTCTGGTACCGTTTGTGATGTTAAAGGAGGGGGATAGAGAATTATTGCAGTACACTTGGGCAGAGGGGGAGGAGTATAAGGCAAGTATACTATGATATATGGGGCCCTGTAAGCCCACTTTCCTCAATACGCTAAAGGCATAATCCCATGCTATTCGATCAAAGGCCTTTTCGGCGTCTAAAGTAAGTAGAACAGCAGGGGATTTTGTCTTATGTATGGAGTAGACCAAGTCAACCACCCTCCTAGTGTTGTCATATGCCTGTCGCCCCTGTGTAAAACCGGTTTGATCCGCATCGACGATTGAGGGGAGGACACACGCCAGGCGAGATGCGATAATTTTGGTATATATTTTTAGGTCACAGTTCAACAGTGATATAGGTCTAAAATTTTTAGGTGAGTCAGGTGGCTTCCCCGGCTTTGGGAGTGTTACTATATTTGCCATCTGGTTTTCTTTGGGGAATGAAGCAGATGACTGGGCTGCTTCAAAGAAGGATAGTAAGTGTGGGGAGAGAACTGTCTTAAATGATCTGTAATAATGATTTGTGAGTCCATCCGGCCCTGGGGATTTCCCTTTTGGTAGCGAGTTGATGGTGTCAATTATCTCCTTCAAGGACAGTGGGGAATTTAGATCATCTAATTGTTCGGGGGACAGGGAAGGCATGTTAATCTTACCCAGAAAGGCATCAATGTCTGATTGTGTAGGTTGGGGAGTAAGAGAATCTTCTTTTAAGTTATAAAGTTGGGCATAAAAGTCTCGAAAAGCGGTAGCTATAGCCGAGGGGGTGATTACTTTAGCATTAGTAGCAGGGTTTATTAAAAATGGGATCCTGGACTTCGTGTGCTGTCCCCTCAACCGCCGAGCAAGAGCGCTGCCAGCCTTATTCCCTTGCGAGTAAAACAGGGACTTAGCTTTCCTCAGTTTGTACTCAAAATCACCAGTAAGTAGTACACGCAGGTCACATCTCAGGGTGCGCAGTTGTGCTAGCGTGGTCTCTGACCGTAAGCGTTTGTGTAATGTCTCTAGGTCTTGTATATCTTTAAGGAGTTTATTAATTTTGGCAGATTTCTCTTTTTTAACCCTGTGGCCTAGCTGCATGAGGTGTCCACGCACAACAGCTTTGTGTGCGTTCCACACTGTGGTGGCGGAGACCTCCTCAGTTACGTTTTCTCTAAAGAAATTGGTCAACACATTATTTATCTCTTCTTGATATTTGGGATGGGATATCAGGTATGAGTTACATCTCCACATGTAATCAGAGACAGAGTTGACTTTTTCCCGAATGGAGAAGGTCAGGGGAGCATGGTCCGACCAGGTTTTAATTCCGATGGATACATCGGTTAGCAATGGAAGTGTAGGCCTGTCCACAAGCACCAAGTCTATTCTACTATAACTGTTATGTCGGTGGGAATAGAACGTGTAGTCAGACTCAGTGTCGTGAAGAGACCTCCACCCATCATACAGTTCCTCCTGCCACAAGAAGGTATCTAATGAGGCTTGATTCTGTCCCAGTGGTTTGGTGGAGTCTCGGTTCAGGTCTGGGACGATATTAAAGTCTCCAGAGAGTATCAGGTGGCCGGCTTTGTGTTTAGTTATTATTCGGAATACTTTCCTAATAAAGCTAACCTGTTTGGAGTTAGGTGCGTATATAGTGGCAATGGTATAATTAACATTATTAATGGAGCACAAGAGGATCAGGTACCTACCCCCAGGATCTGCAATTTCTTTTGTAACAGTAACTGCAATAGAGTTCTTAAAAGCAATTAAAACACCCCTAGCCTTGGACTGATAATGGGCGTAGTGTATCTTAGGGAATTGTGGATGTTTGATGCGCTTAGCATCTTTACGCAGCAGGTGTGTCTCCTGTGCGCACAAAATGTCACAATGTGAGCGGGCCACCTCTGACCAGAGAAAAGACCTCCGTTGCGGTGAGTTGAGGCCCCTCACATTATATGACAAGACCTGTAACACCATTGTGTATAGTAATGTAGTGCGAGGATCCAGTTACATACCATATTAGTGAAAAACCTGAGCTCCACTGGTCACCAAGGATACAGATCAGTAAGATCAAAACATCAGAACAGAATGCAATTTTCGGTATCATGCTGCAGAAAAAACAACAAAAGAGGTAAACACAAAAACAGTAACGTGGAAAGATAGAACATATAGGAGCGAATAGGCTCCAAATACAGAAAGAAACAACAGGAAGGGCCTCTCGTTGCCTAGATGTAGGTAAGGCATGCCAACTAGAGTCGGCTGTGAAGGCCATTGGGGCACAAAAGTTCAGCATAAACCGAACCGGGAGCTCTGTCCAGATTCACCATATAGTGCCACTCTGTAGGGTTCAGCGACGCCCTCTGGTAGCGCGTTGGGTCTTGCGCCAGTCTTGTCGCATAGGCATGGGGGCTGTGGGTCTCGGAGGTGGAATGGTCGCCGGTGACAAGTCCAGTGTGCTCAGTAGCTTTTCTCCTCCTACGATGGTGGTGATTATGGAGGTGGAGTTGTTGGCAGTTACAATAAGTTTGGCAGGGTAACCCCACTTGTAGGCGATTCTGGCATCTCGTAGAGCCACTGTGATGGGCAGCATTGTCCTTCTCCACTGTAATGTAGCAGCCGACAAATCTGTAAAGACTGAGATCGTCTGGAATCGTTCAGGGATAGTCTCTTTGTTGCAGGTGGCTAACAAGAATGCCTCTTTTACGTGGTAGAAATGCACTCTTGCAAGAGTATCCCATGGGACATCACTAGAAAGATGCTTGGGACGTGGGACGCGGTGCGCTCTGTCTATAATCAGGTCTTTATTGGTGCAGTCAGGGAGTAAGGCTTTGATGAATCGCTGTATAAACGGTGCCAGCTCTGATGCTTCCACGTTCTCGGGTATGCCTCGTAGTTTTAGGTTGTTTCTGCGAGAGCGGTCTTCAAGATCGTTCACTTTATTACGCAGTTGGACCACTTCTTCCTCAAGAGCCGAGTGGCTGGCCAGCATAGAGTTATGGGAAGTAGTCAAATCCTCCACCCTCTCTTCAACATGAGACACCCTGCCTTCTACTTCTTTGACCGCTTGCTGTACAGGGCCCATAGAGTGTTTTATACTGAGCTGGATAGAGTCTCTTAGGGCTTTTAGCATTGCCTTCATGGGCGCATCAGAGGGGAGCATGTCCAAGGCATCTAAATCCAGCTGCTGCTGGTCAGTTACCTCCTCCTGCTGAGTATCTTTAGACAGTCTGGCACGCTGTTTTGCAGGGCTGGCCCAGGAGGGAGAGGGAGGGGGGGAGTCGCTCATGTGCGCGGCAGCGCCATCTTGGATTTCTGTGACAACCGCCACATCTCCCTCAAATAATAAAGTGTCCCCTTGTTCACCTGCACCGTTACACCTCTGTCCCTCAAGTGTCTCATGCTCCAAGGGGGAGAAGCGGTTACTCACTGTGTCCGACAAGAGCAGCCGCGTCCCTGCAGTGTGTCCCTGTGAAGCGCTGCTCTCACTGTGTGCCGGCAGCTCGGCGCCATCTTGGCTGGAGGACGCGGTGAAGAACTCAGTCAATTTACGGGTCATGCCCGGCAAGTTGCTCTGTTTTCTTTGACCCTGTGCCATCTCCAGAGCTTCATATACCATCTAGGCGAGTTTCAGGTAGATGCGGAGGGTGTAGGCTAGTCTTTGTCGCTCGGGTGGCTAGAGCTCCGGCTCTATACGTGCATCCCGCTCTGCAGTCAGGCCACGCCCCCCGCCCCATTGACTTACATTGGAGTGCAGAAATGGTCATTTTTTTCTCAGTCCCTTTAAGAGGTAGGAGTTAAACAAGCTTAGCTCTCCGGTGTCCAGGGGGGACCCCATCCAGCCCGCACTGAGTTTCATTCCTATCACCTTAGGGAAAAAAGGTGTTTTTGCGAGCCTTAGAAGTCATTTCTTCGGGGACGGAAGCTGGCAGCCGAAGCGAGCGGACGTGTGTGAGGAGAGCTCCTGCTGTTGCAACTTCCACAGCGACTGAGACTGATTGTAACCCTTTTGTTCTGATTTCATCTGCTGGACGGACTTTGGAACTTCTCAAGATGGACAAAAAGACACTTAAAAAAGGTCATTTGGAGCCTTTCCTTGCGGTGTCGGCCGATCAGGCCGACGGCAGCAACGCAGCAACATATCCTCCGGACTCCTTATTCCCTGCACTACCGGGCCTCAAGAAGCAGACTGTCTCAACCTTGCCTTTTCATGTCAACCCTCAACGGGAGAGGCACGCATCTTTGCGGGTTGGACACCTCTCTTTCTCCCCTTATGCTTGCTCTGGGGCTGTAAGAGAGGATAATCAGGAGCGACACACATCTTCTATGCGAGTGGCTCAGCCCGCGGGCCAGCTGACCCTCGAGGGAAGCAGCAGTATCTCTTGCATGGATTCTCCTATTCAAAGTTCCCCGGGGTCTATACATACTGCTCCAATGTCTTCCCCTTCTACACATTTAGAACAATCTCCCTCTGTTAGCACCGGACTCCCGTTATTATCGGCAGATGCTGGCGATATATTATCTGCTTCTAGACTTACTACTGCTATTGCGGGGTCCACTATATGTGTAACAGTCAAGCAACCCATAGATGCCAGAACGGATGGAGACTCTCTTCTAACTTTGAATTCTTTGGAACACATTTTGGGGGCTTTTAAGGGCACAATACTGGAAGACCTTGCTAAAGCAGTGACAGCGTTCAAAATATCTTTGCTGGAGGTACTCCAGACTTCACGTTATTGAGGCGCGGGTGAATACAATATCTACAAAGTGTACATCGCTGACGGCCTCATGCAAGAATTTAGACTCCACCACTATACAACTATCTGATACTCTGAGATGTATGGAAGATCGCTCCAGACAGCATAATATAAAAGTACGAGGAATATCGGAGAACATCATCCCCTCGGAGCTATCTGGCTTTATCCTACGTTTTTTCAAGACTGTATTGCCAGATTATCCTTCAAGAGAACTAGAAATAGCGTGGGTACGTAGGTTGCCTAGGCACAAGAGCATCCCAGGAGACAGCCCCAGAGATACTATAGTATGCCTTCACTACCTACGTACTAAGCTTGCTTTAATGACCACCCTCAGAGGAAAGTTGCAGCTGCCTGAGCGATACAGTGGACTCTCAGTATATTTGGATTTGTCAGCCGCAACTATGAGATGGAGGAAATTGTTTACCCCATTGTTGTCAATTTTTGCGGGACAATCACATTGCGTACACTTGGAAAACCTCGGCTCGCCTAACGATTTTCAAGGACATGAAATCCTGGATGGTCCGGTCCTTGGAAGAAGGAATGTCCATGCTTAAAGCGTGGAATTTAGCACCTAATTGACTCAACATGGTTCACAATTGATCACCTTTGTTTGTTTATTTTAATTAGCCATATTGCCGATTAGACTTTATCTAGCTTAAGCGTTGATAACTCTGTAGACTGTGATAGTTAGATGACTTTTTTTTTTTTTTTTTTTTTTCCTTGCCTGTCCGTTTCATATTTCGGCAGCAGCTGCTTATTATGTGCCCACCAACATTGTGTCTGCCATGAGCACTTCTTTGCTCGAGGTGTTGTCCTTGGTTGTCTTTATATGTTTGTTTTGTTTGGTTCGTCTGTTCATTTATTGTACATAACATCGTCACATTGAATGGTTTTAACCCTTACTAATTGTCCAAAAGCTACCTGATATTGTGTTTACATTACATTGTTTTATGCTACGGACCAACACTCGACTCTCCAGGGGTTCCCTTGTGACTTTATTTTATTGCTTCCTGACAATTTGTTTACGACATATGCCCTTAGTGTCTGCCTTTTTTTTTAATGACAGTTTCTTCCTTGCCCTAACCGATATATTTGCATATGACTATCTCTCGACTTTTCAGGGACCCACCTGCGACAACGCTTGGATACTTTTTTGATTACTTAAATATGATGTTAATGCCATTCTTTGTCACTTATGTTGAGTTTTTGTATTTTGTTATTTTTTATTTATACTGAGTCTCCGTTGGTTATCCGTAATATCAATGGTCCCTCAGATTCTTATTCCCTGCATATATACCTGCGTTATATTACTTGTATGTTGTAAACTATTTGAAAAACCTTAATAAAACTTATTGAAACAGAAGACATTTCTTCAATTCCCATAGGAAATCAATGGCGTCTCTATTCAATTGTGTTGAGCGCATATCAGGTGGGTTTTCTCTGCCGGCTTAAGAGATACACGTGAAACTAAAGCCGATCCTGGGTGCTTAAGGTGCATATCACCCAATCTGCACTGAGTTTCATTCCTAGCACATAGCCAAAAAAATCGCTTCATTAACTTACATTGGAGTGCAGAAAGGGTAATTTTTTCTCGGTCCCTTTAAGAGGTAGGAGTTAAACAAGCTTAGCTCTGCGGTGCCCAGGGGACCCCATCCAGCCTGCACTGAGTTTCATTCCTACCACCTTAGGGAAAAAATGTGTTTTTGCGAGCCTTAGAAGTCATTTCTTCGGGGGGCGTGGTTTGGCTGCTGAGGAGAGCGGACGCACGCTGGCTGAGCTCCTGCTCTAACTACTTCCTACGGCAGTTCTACTTCACGGATTTTCTTCATTTTTGGATTCGGAGGTCCCCTATCTTGTTTACTACTAACGGGAATGAAGCAAATGTCCAGGAGAGCGACGGCTGCGACAAGAAGGAGGATGGAAGCTTCTCTCCCCTCGGTGCGAGCACAACAACATGGCGCAGTTGCTTCGGCAGCTCTTCCCTCCTCATGCTTACATGCTGACGGCGGAGTGGGGTGGCAGACCGCTCCGTTGCCTGCTGCTGCACCGGGGACTCTGAAAGGACCTTCCGCAGCCCGCACTGCTCTCCCGCCGCGAACAGGTAAAGACCGGAGCAGACAACAGGCACATATCGCCTCCCCCGGACCCTCGTCGGGCGCGGATGAAAGGCATCAATCATCCTTCTCTCCTGTACTGCCCCAGTCTCCCTCATCCCCTCAGAGATCGCACGAACGGCAGAGCCTGATTCCTTCCTCAGTCAACGCACTGCAGGGCCTGAGTGCTTGTGCCCCGACGTTTATTCCGTTATCAACTACAACTACACGGCTATCTCAGAAAGACCCCTTTGATAGCCTTAACATCCCAGAGACTCAGCTGACCACCACTCTGCTTAGAGAGATGATGTTTGCATTCCGGGATTCTATTCAAATGAGACTGGATTATACCATCGCGGCTCTCCGTGATTCAGTTTTAACAGCGGAAAAACGCATAGTGGCAGTGGAAGAAAAGATTGTCGACATGGTGAAAGTATTCAATGACCTCGTTGACTCTCACTGGCAACTTAGTGAGGAGGTACTGTCACTCAACTACGTGCAACGCTGACCACAGTGGATGATAGGTCCCGTGCCCACAACCTGAAGCTTCGGGGAATACCTGACTCTATACCATCTGCTGACCTGGCTAAATATACTTGTGAATTCATTAAGGCTACGCTACCTGACTGCCACCCGAATCATATAGCCATAGATTGGGCACGCCGCCTGCCGCGGCCGATTCACCTGCCTTCAGACACACCGAGAGACACATTGGTGCGTGTCCATCACTTCCATGTCAAAACTGCGTTCATAGCAGCTGTCCGCCAGCGTACATCGGTGCCAGCTCACTATTCGAAAGTTGCCGTCTTCCCGAATTTGTCTGCGGCTACCCTAAGCTTCCGTAAGTCGTTTGCTCCTGTAACCGCTGTATTACAAGCACACGGAATCCCGTATCGTTGGAGGGGCTCCTAAGGCGTGGTGGCTTTTAAAGGCTCGGACTGTGTAGTGATTCGGGACCCTGAGGAGAGAATACAACAGCTGCAATGTTGGGATCTCCCCTGTCCTTTAATGAACAACCCTCAACCACGGCGATCTCCGTCCTCTCCGCCTTCTACAAGCTCCATTTCTGTTTGAGCGAGCTTCCATTGCGAGAAACTGTGAGATGATACCGACTTCCGTGCTATGTGATGGTCCTGGCCAGTAGCGCACTCTTTCTTCTCTTCGGCTACTTCAAACCTAGCCCACAGCATGGGTCACTCCTTGTTGGCCTATGCCCTTAGCGGCTCCTGTGTTATTCTGTCCGCATCTCTGTATGTCTATCCTTGTCACCCCCTGTTAGTCTTGTGTCTCTCCCTCCATGTTCGTCTGTCAGCCATGTTTGAGTTAGCAGTTATGTCTACTTCAGGCGGACCCCTTCGTGTTTCGCCTTCCGACCTCTTACGTTTGATAGACATTGTTGGACGTTACTACTTAAGAGGCTGTCACGAATTGGTCATATTCATTCTGCATGCTCTATAACATCTATACTTCTACCTTATTGCTCCCTTTTTACATTTTAAGTTTCTTTATTGCTACCAGTTATGTGTTACTATGGATGTTCCTATGCTACTGTAACATTGTTATATTGCTATATATCTTACTACAATTATACGGATTGATTACATTTACTACTTCGACTTAGGCGAATCTGTGTTGCCCACCTTCCTGCTTTGTTCCCCCCCGTATATGCTCCACTTTATTTTTCTCCCCTTCTTCCCCCCCTCCCCTGAATTTCATTTCTAGCACATAGCCAAAAAAAATCGCCCCATTGACTTACATTGGAGTGCAGAAAAGGTCATTTTTTCTCGGTCCCTTTAAGAGATAGGAGTTAAACAAGCTTAGGTCTGCGGTGCCCAGGGGGAACCCCATCCAGCCCGCACTGAGTTTCATTCCTACCACCTTAGGGAAAAAAGTCATTTTTTCAAGGCTTAAAAGTCATTTCTGCAATTCCCATAGGAAATCAATGGCCTCTCTATTCAATTGTGTGGAGCGCATATCAGGTGGGTTTTCTCTGCCGGCTTAAGAGATACACGTGAAGCTAAAGCCGATCCTGGGTGCCTAGGGTGCCTGTCATCCAATCCGCACTGAATTTCATTTCTAGCACATAGCCAAAAAATCGTCCCATTGACTTACTTTGGAGTGCAGAAAAGGTCATTTTTTCTCGGTCCCTTTAAGAGATAGGAGTTAAACAAGCTTAGGTCTGCGGTGCCCAGCGGGGACCCCATCCAGCCCGCACTGAGTTTCATTCCTACCACCTTAGGTAAAAAAGTCATTTTTTCGAGGCTTAGAAGTCATTTCTGCAATTCCCATAGGAAATCAACGGCGTCTCTATTCAATTGTGTGGAGCGCATATCAGGTGGGTTTTCTCTGCCGGCTTAAGAGATACACGTGAAGCTAAAGCCGATCCTGGGAACCTAGGGTGCCTGTCATCCAATCCGCACTGAATTTCATTTCTATCACATAGCCAAAAAAATCGCCCCATTGACTTACATTGGAGTGCAGGAAAGGTCATTTTTTCTCGGTCCCTTTAAGAGATAGGAGTTAAACAAGCTTAGGTCTGCGGTGCCCAGGGGGGACCCCATCCAGCCCGCACTGAGTTTCATTCCTACCACCTTAGGGAAAAAAGTCATTTTTTCGAGGCTTAGAAGTCATTTCTGCAATTACCATAGGAAATCAACGGCGTCTCTATTCAATTGTGTGGAGCGCATATCAGGTGGGTTTTCTCTGCCGGCTTAAGAGATACACGTGAAACTAAAGCCGATCCTGGGTGCCTAGGGTGCCTGTCATCCAATCCGCACTGAATTTCATTTCTAGCACATAGCCAAATAATCGGCCCTATTGACTTACATTGGAGTGCAGGAAAGGTCATTTTTTCTCGGTCCCTTTAAGAGATAGGAGTTAAACAAGCTTAGGTCTGCGGTGCCCAGGGGGGACCCCATCCAGCCCGCACTGAGTTTCATTCCTACCCCCTTAGGGAAAAAAAGTCATTTTTTCGAGGCTTAGAAGTCATTTCTGCAATTCCCATAGGAAATCAACGGCGTCTCTATTCAATTGTGTGGAGCGCTATATCAGGTGGGTTTTCTCTGCCGGCTTAAGAGATACACGTGAAACTAAAGCCGATTATGGGTGCGTAGGGTGCCTGTCATCCAATCCGCACTGAATTTCATTTCTAGCACATAGCCAAAATATCGCCCCATTGACTTACATTGGAGTGCAGAAAAGGTCATTTTTTCTCGGTCCCTTTAAGAGATAGGAGTTAAACAAGCTTAGGTCTGCGGTGCCCAGGGGGGACCCCATCCAGCCCGCACTGAGTTTCATTCCTACCACCTTAGGAAAAAAAAGTCATTTTTTCGAGGCTTAGAAGTCATTTCTGCAATTCCCATAGGAAATCAACGGCGTCTCTATTCAATTGTGTGGAGCGCATATCAGGTGGGTTTTCTCTGCCGGCTTAAGAGATACACGTGAAACTAAAGCCGATTATGGGTGCCTAGGGTGCCTGTCATCCAATCCGCACTGAATTTCATTTCTAGCACATAGCCAAATAATCGCCCTATTGACTTACATTGGAGTGCAGGAAAGGTCATTTTTTCTCGGTCCCTTTAAGAGATAGGAGTTAAACAAGCTTAGGTCTGCGGTGCCCAGGGGGGACCCCATCCAGCCCGCACTGAGTTTCATTCCTACCACCTTAGGTAAAAAAGTCATTATTTCGAGGCTTAGAAGTCATTTCTGCAATTCCCATAGGAAATCAACGGCGTCTCTATTCAATTGTGTGGAGCGCATATCAGGTGGGTTTTCTCTGCCGGCTTAAGAGATACACGTGAAACTAAAGCCGATCCTGGGTGCCTAGGGTGCCTGTCATCAAATCCGCACTGAATTTCATTTCTAGCACATAGCCAAAAAATCGGCCCATTGACTTACATTGGAGTGCAGAAAAGGTCATTTTTTCTCGGTCCCTTTAAGAGATAGGAGTTAAACAAGCTTAGGTCTGCGGTGCCCAGGGGGGACCCCATCCAGCCCGCACTGAGTTTCATTCCTACCACCTTAGGGAAAAAAGTCATTTTTTCGAGGCTTAGAAGTCATTTCTGCAATTCCCATAGGAAATCAACGGCGTCTCTATTCAATTGTGTGGAGCGCATATCAGGTGGGTTTTCTCTGCCGGCTTAAGAGATACACGTGAAACTAAAGCCGATTATGGGTGCCTAGGGTGCCTGTCATCCAATCCGCACTGAATTTCATTTCTAGCACATAGCCAAATAATCGCCCTATTGACTTACATTGGAGTGCAGGAAAGGTCATTTTTTCTCGGTCCCTTTAAGAGATAGGAGTTAAACAAGCTTAGGTCTGCGGTGCCCAGGGGGGACCCCATCCAGCCCGCACTGAGTTTCATTCCTACCCCCTTAGGGAAAAAAAGTCATTTTTTCGAGGCTTAGAAGTCATTTCTGCAATTCCCATAGGAAATCAACGGCGTCTCTATTCAATTGTGTGGAGCGCATATCAGGTGGGTTTTCTCTGCCGGCTTAAGAGATACACGTGAAACTAAAGCCGATTCTGGGTGCGTAGGGTGCCTGTCATCCAATCCGCACTGAATTTCATTTCTAGCACATAGCCAAAAAATTGCCCCATTGACTTACATTGGAGTGCAGAAAAGGTCATTTTTTCTCGGGCCCTTTAAGAGATAGGAGTTAAACAAGCTTAGGTCTGCGGTGCCCAGGGGGACTCCATCCAGCCCGCACTGAGTTTCATTCCTACCACCTTAGGTAAAAAAGTCATTATTTCGAGGCTTAGAAGTCATTTCTGCAATTCCCATAGGAAATCAACGGCGTCTCTATTCAATTGTGTGGAGCGCATATCAGGTGGGTTTTCTCTGCCGGCTTAAGAGATACACGTGAAACTAAAGCCGATCCTGGGTGCCTAGGGTGCCTGTCATCAAATCCGCACTGGATTTCATTTCTAGCACATAGCCAAAAAATCGGCCCATTGACTTACATTGGAGTGCAGAAAAGGTCATTTTTTCTCGGTCCCTTTAAGAGATAGGAGTTAAACAAGCTTAGGTCTGCGGTGCCCAGGGGGGACCCCATCCAGCCCGCACTGAGTTTCATTCCTACCACCTTAGGGAAAAAAGTCATTTTTTCGAGGCTTAGAAGTCATTTCTGCAATTCCCATAGGAAATCAACGGCGTCTCTATTCAATTGTGTGGAGCGCATATCAGGTGGGTTTTCTCTGCCGGCTTAAGAGATACACGTGAAACTAAAGCCGATTCTGGGTGCGTAGGGTGCCTGTCATCCAATCCGCACTGAATTTCATTTCTAGCACATAGCCAAAAAATTGCCCCTATTGACTTACATTGGAGTGCAGGAAAGGTCATTTTTTCTCGGTCCCTTTAAGAGATAGGAGTTAAACAAGCTTAGGTCTGCGGTGCCCAGGGGGGACCCCATCCAGCCCGCACTGAGTTTCATTCCTACCACCTTAGGGAAAAAAAGTCATTTTTTCGAGGCTTAGAAGTCATTTCTGCAATTCCCATAGGAAATCAACGGCGTCTCTATTCAATTGTGTGGAGCGCATATCAGGTGGGTTTTCTCTGCCGGCTTAAGAGATACACGTGAAACTAAAGCCGATTATGGGTGCCGTAGGGTGCCTGTCATCCAATCCGCACTGAATTTCATTTCTAGCACATAGCCAAATAATTCGCCCTATTGACTTACATTGGAGTGCAGGAAAAGGTCATTTTTTCTCGGTCCCTTTAAGAGATAGGAGTTAAACAAGCTTAGGTCTGCGGTGCCCAGGGGGGACCCCATCCAGCCCGCACTGAGTTTCATTCCTACCACCTTAGGTAAAAAAGTCATTATTTCGAGGCTTAGAAGTCATTTCTGCAATTCCCATAGGAAATCAACGGCGTCTCTATTCAATTGTGTGGAGCGCATATCAGGTGGGTTTTCTCTGCCGGCTTAAGAGATACACTGTGAAACTAAAGCCGATTCCTGGGTGCCTAGGGTGCCTGTCATCAAATCCGCACTGAATTTCATTTCTAGCACATAGCCAAAAAAATCGGCCCCATTGACTTACATTGGAGTGCAGAAAAGGTCATTTTTTCTCGGTCCCTTTAAGAGAAAGGAGTTAAACAAGCTTAGGTCTGCGGTGCCCAGGGGGGACCCCATCCAGCCCGCACTGAGTTTCATTCCTACCACCTTAGGGAAAAAAGTCATTTTTTCGAGGCTTAGAAGTCATTTCTGCAATTCCCATAGAAAATCAACGGCGTCTCTAATTCAATTGTGTGGAGCGCATATCAGGTGGGTTTTCTCTGCCGGCTTAAGAGATACACGTGAAACTAAAGCCGATCCTGGGTGCCTAGGGTGCCTGTCATCCAATCCGCACTGAATTTCATTTCTAGCACATAGCCAAATAATCGCCCTATTGACTTACATTGGAGTGCAGAAAAGGTCATTTTTTCTCGGTCCCTTTAAGAGGTAGGAGTTAAACAAGCTTAGGTCTGCGGTGCCCAGGGGGCACCCCATCCAGCCCGCACTGAGTTTCATTCCTACCACCTTAGGAAAAAAAGTCATTTTTTCGAGGCTTAGAAGTCATTTCTGCAATTCCCATAGGAAAATCAACGGCGTCTCTATTCAATTGTGTGGAGCGCATATCAGGTGGGTTTTCTCTGCCGGCTTAAGAGATACACGTGAAACTAAAGCCGATCCTGGGTGCCTAGGGTGCCTGTCATCCAATCCGCACTGAATTTCATTTCTAGCACATAGCCAAAATATCGTCCCATTGACTTACATTGGAGTGCAGAAAAGGTCATTTTTTTCTCGGTCCCTTTAAGAGGTAGGAGTTAAACAAGCTTAGGTCTGCGGTGCCCAGGGGGAACCCCATCCAGCCCGCACTGAGTTTCATTCCTACCACCTTAGGGAAAAAAGTCATTATTTCGAGGCTTAGAAGTCATTTCTGCAATTCCCATAGGAAATCAACGGCGTCTCTATTCAATTGTGTGGAGCGCATATCAGGTGGGTTTTCTCTGCCGGCTTAAGAGATACACGTGAAACTAAAGCCGATTCTGGGTGCTAGGGTGCCTGTCATCCAATCCGCACTGAATTTCATTTCTAGCACATAGCCAAAAAATCGCCCCATTGACTTACATTGGAGTGCAGAAAAGGTCATTTTTTCTCGGTCCCTTTAAGAGATAGGAGTTAAACAAGCTTAGGTCTGCGGTGCCCAGGGGGGGACCCCATCCAGCCCGCACTGAGTTTCATTCCTACCACCTTAGGGAAAAAAGTCATTTTTTCGAGGCTTAGAAGTCATTTCTGCAATTCCCATAGGAAATCAACGGCGTCTCTATTCAATTGTGTGGAGCGCATATCAGGTGGGTTTTCTCTGCCGGCTTAAGAGATACACGTGAAACTAAAGCCGATCCTGGGTGCCTAGGGTGCCTGTCATCCAATCCGCACTGAATTTCATTTCTAGCACATAGCCAAAATAATCGGCCCTATTGACTTACATTGGAGTGCAGAAAAGGTCATTTTTTCTCGGTCCCTTTAAGAGGTAGGAGTTAAACAAGCTTAGGTCTGCGGTGCCCAGGGGGGACCCCATCCAGCCCGCACTGAGTTTCATTCCTACCACCTTATGATAAAAAAGTCATTTTTTCGAGGCTTAGAAGTCATTTCTGCAATTCCCATAGAAAATCAACGGCGTCTCTATTCAATTGTGTGGAGCGCATATCAGGTGGGTTTTCTCTGCCGGCTTAAGAGATACACGTGAAACTAAAGCCGATTCTGGGTGCGTAGGGTGCCTGTCATCCAATCCGCACTGAATTTCATTTCTAGCACATAGCCAAAAAATTGCCCCATTGACTTACATTGGAGTGCAGAAAAGGTCATTTTTTCTCGGTCCCTTTAAGAGATAGGAGTTAAACAAGCTTAGGTCTGCGGTGCCCAGGGGGACCCCATCCAGCCCGCACTGAGTTTCATTCCTACCACCTTAGGTAAAAAAAGTCATTATTTCGAGGCTTAGAAGTCATTTCTGCAATTCCCATAGGAAATCAACGGCGTCTCTATTCAATTGTGTGGAGCGCATATCAGGTGGGTTTTCTCTGCCGGCTTAAGAGATACATGTGAAACTAAAGCCGATTCTGGGTGCCTGTCATCCAATCCGCACTGAATTTCATTTCTAGCACATAGCCAAAAAAAAACGCCCCATTGACTTACATTGGAGTGCAGAAAAGGTCATTTTTTTTCGGTCCCTTTAAGAGATAGGAGTTAAACAAGCTTAGGTCTGCGGTGCCCAGGGGGAACCCCATCCAGCCCGCACTGAGTTTCATTCCTACCTCCTTAGGGAAAAAAGTCATTTTTTCAAGGATTAGAAGTCATTTCTGCAATTCCCATAGGAAATCAACGGCCTCTCTATTCAATTGTGTGGAGCGCATATCAGGTGGGTTTTCTCTGCCGGCTTAAGAGATACACGTGAAGCTAAAGCCGATCCTGGGTGCCTAGGGTGCCTGTCATCCAATCCGCACTGAATTTCATTTCTAGCACATAGGCAAAGAAATCGGCCCATTGACTTACATTGGAGTGCAGAAAAGGTCATTTTTTTCTCGGTCCCTTTTAGAGATAGGAGTTAAACAAAGCTTAGGTCTGCGGTGCCCAGGGGGGACCCCATCCAGCCCGCACTGAGTTTCATTCCTACCACCTTAGGTAAAAAAGTCATTTTTTCGAGGCTTAGAAGTCATTTCTGCAATTCCCATAGAAAATCAACGGCGTCTCTATTCAATTGTGTGGAGCGCATATCAGGTGGGTTTTCTCTGCCGGCTTAAGAGATACACGTGAAACTAAAGCCGATCCTGGGTGCCTAGGGTGCCTGTCATCCAATCCGCACTGAATTTCATTTCTAGCACATAGCCAAAATATCGGCCCATTGACTTACATTGGAGTGCAGAAAAGGTCATTTTTTTCTCTGTCCCTTTAGGAGATAGGAGTTAAACAAGCTTAGGTCTGCGGTGCCCAGGGGGAACCCCATCCAGCCCGCACTTAGTTTCATTCCTACCACCTTAGGGAAAAAAGTCATTTTTTCGAGGCTTAGAAGTCATCTCTGCAATTCCCATAGGAAATCAACGGCGTCTCTATTCAATTGTGTGGAGCGCATATCAGGTTGGTTTTCTCTGCCGGCTTAAGAGATACACGTGAAACTAAAGACGATTATGGGTGCGTAGGGTGCCTGTCATCCAATCCGCACTGAATTTCATTTCTAGCACATAGCCAAAAAAATCGGCCCATTGACTTACATTGGAGTGCAGAAAAGGTCATTTTTTCTCGGTCCCTTTAAGAGATAGGAGTTAAACAAGCTTAGGTCTGCGGTGCCCAGGGGGAACCCCATCCATCCCGCACTGAGTTTAATTCCTACCACCTTAGGGAAAAAAGTCATTTTTTTCGAGGCTTAGAAGTCATTTCTGCAATTCCCATAGGAAATCAACGGCCTCTCTATTCAATTGTGTGGAGCGCATATCAGGTGGGTTTTCTCTGCCGGCTTAAGAGATACACTTGAAGCTAAAGCCGATCCTGGGTGCCTAGGGTGCCTGTCATCCAATCCGCACTGAATTTCATTTCTAGCACATAGCCAAAAAAATCGGCCCATTGACTTACATTGGAGTGCAGAAAAGGTCATTTTTTCTCGGTCCCTTTTAGAGATAGGAGTTAAACAAGCTTAGGTCTGCGGTGCCCAGGGGGGACCCCATCCAGCCCGCACTGAGTTTCATTCCTACCACCTTAGGTAAAAAAGTCATTTTTTCGAGGCTTAGAAGTCATTTCTGCAATTCCCATAGAAAATCAACGGCATCTCTATTCTATTGTGTGAAGCGCATATCAGGTGGGTTTTCTCTGGCGGCTTAAGAGATACACGTGAAACTAAAGCCGATTCTGGGTGCGTAGGGTGCCTGTCATCCAATCCGCACTGAATTTCATTTCTAGCACATAGCCAAAAAAAATCGCCCCATTGACTTACATTGGAGTGCAGAAAAGGTCATTTTTTCTCGGTCCCTTTAAGAGGTAGGAGTTAAACAAGCTTAGGTCTGCGGTGCCCAGGGGGAACCCCATCCAGCCCGCACTGAGTTTCATTCCTACCACCTTAGGGAAAAAAGTCATTTTTTCGAGGCTTAGAAGTCATTTCTGCAATTCCCATAGGAAATCAACGGCGTCTCTATTCAATTGTGTGGAGCGCATATCAGGTGGGTTTTCTCTGCCGGCTTAAGAGATACACGTGAAACTAAAGCCGATCCTGGGTGCCTAGGGTGCCTGTCATCCAATCCGCACTGAATTTAATTTCTAGCACATAGCCAAAAAATCGGCCCATTGACTTACATTGGAGTGCAGAAAAGGTCATTTTTTCTCGGTCCCTTTAAGAGATAGGAGTTAAACAAGCTTAGATCTGCGGTGCCCAGGGGGGACCCCATCCAGCCCGCACTGAGTTTCATTCCTACCTCCTTAGGGAAAAAAGTCATTTTTTCGAGGCTTAGAAGTCATTTCTGCAGGGGGGCGTGGTTTGCACGCTGAGGAGAGAGGACGCATCTGCATCGCGCTCCTGCACACCGGCGACTGCACCAGCTTTCTACCGTAGGGTATCCCATTATTTTATACTGAAAACTTCCCCCTGGGTCCCCTGACTATCTGGAGATGCGGAATACATCCCGTAGTGCATCGGCGGCCGCCCGGAGAAAGGCACGGGCCGCCCTCCCGTCGGCCGCGGCACCCAAAGATGGCGCCTCCGGCTTCTCCACTCGCTTGCTGGACTTTTTATTCGCGGATGCCGGAGCGGCGTGGCAGGCTTCTCCGGCACCGGAGTCGGAGCACAACATCAATGCCAGGTGAGCACTACGCCTGAGCGGCAATCTAATAAAGCCTCAAAAAGGAGGAATCGGAGGAGGAATACTGCTATTGCGAGCTCACATCAGCTGCGCTCTGTTCATGCAGCGGGACCACAGCATCATTCTCCTACTCCTGCTGCTTCTCCATCGGTCCCCTCTTTCTCCCTTATTGCGGGGGGCAGCCCACTCGAGCTCTTGCTCTGATTTGTGCCTACCGGCCATGTTTGATGAAAAGGTCCCAGTACAGTCTGACACAGCACAAGCTTCTTCCTCTGCAGCAGTGAAGCATGATTTCTCAGACATTTCTCAAGAATTTCGTAGCCTTCCAGATCCTGGTCCTGCACCCCATTCTGCTTCTGATCCTTTGGATACTCTATTCAACGTGGTCTCTTCCGTCTCTGTGCCCACTCTAAAACAGATGATGCTAGCTCTGAGAGACTCCATCCGGGCGGATTTGGACCGTGCCCTTTTCATTATAAGAGACTCTTTATCCAAAGTCACTAACAGAGTGCAATGTTTGGAAGGACACGCTGTCTAATGTCATCAATGAGCATAATGCCTTGCTGGCTTCTCACCGCCATATGGAAACAGTACTGCAGCGTGTACAATCTACCTTGGCAGCAGTTGACAACCGCTCTCGGGACCACAACGTCAAAAATCAGAGGCATACCGGAGACAATTCTCCTGCTGACCTTGCTACTTTCTCACGGACATTTATTAAAGAAATTCTTCCAACTGCCGGTATGGATGAGATTGTTATAGATTGGGCGCGCCGCCTTCCTAAGCCTACCCTTGTTCCATCTGAACTACCCAGAGACACTCTATTGCGCATACGCCATCTTCATGTTAAGAGAGATTTCCTTAATGCTGCCAGGAAAACTTGCCCATCTTCTCCCGGGTTTGCCAAGTTAGCTGTCTTTCCTGATCTTTCAGCACACACCCTGAACGTAAGGAGATCGTTTGCCCCTATTACTACAGCTTTGAGAAAAAAGGGCATCCCATATAAATGGGGTCGCACGGCAGGTCTCCTTGTATCGCATACCCTGGGACCTGTTATGCTTCCAGATGTGGACTCTGGCCTTAAATTTTTGCGGGACTTAGACTCTGACCAACCTCTCCAGGGGACCTCCAGAGTCTTGCCTATTTCTGACCTCGAAGTTGAAGCTGTTTAACCTCCCTATGCTGTAGTGACTTCTTTTTCTTCTTTACAATTTGTGCAGGTTGCTTTATTTAATTTTCAGCTTTTCATACCCATGTTGCACTATTCTCAGCCAAAACCGGACTGTTTACCCCCACCATTTGGTTGCTGCGCTGTGGGGATGGGTCTTCCACCCCGACCGCAGCACATTATTGTCTTCTTTGTATTATTGTCTTTTTTGTATTGTGCTGTATATTATTATTCTAGGGATAAGCGTATGTGGTTTTTTTTTTCTTTTATGTGTTTAATAAGTTTATTGCCCGCACGGTCATTATATTGCCTCATGGAAGCTAACTGCTGTACCTACCGATTATGGCTTGACACACTATCATATAGCTTACCACATATTGTTTTCTTACCGACTAACCCTGAGTATTAGTTTTCATATATAGCTGTAGTGGGAGGCCTGTTCTTCTGTGCGACAATAATAATGTAATATTTGCCTTAGGAGAATTTGACCTCCATGTTATCCCTACTCATTTATAATTTTCTATCCCCTTGCCTCACTTCAGCTTTGTTTCTTTGTTTGTGGTGTCTCATGCTACGTTTATATTGCCATGATATCAATCCGAGGTGTTTGTTTGTTTTTATTGTACTTTTATTGTTCAATTTTTTATGCTACTTTATACACGATCTATGTCATAGCTCCTTTTTTTTATGTTCCTTACCTGTTGGAAACTGAAAAATCCTTTAATAAAATTTATTGAAACAGAAGTCATTTCTGCAATTTCCCATAGGAAATCAACGGCCTCTCTATTCAATTCTGTGGAGCGCATATCAGGTGGTTTTCTCTGCCGGCTTAAGAGATGCACGTGAAACTAAAGCCGATCCTGGGTGCCTAGGGTGCCTGTCATCCAATCCGCACTGAATTTCATTTCTAGCACATAGCCAAAAAGGTCATTTTTTCTCGGTCCCTTTAAGAGGTAGGAGTTAAACAAGCTTAGATCTGCGTTGCCCAGGGGGGACCCCATCCAGCCCGCACTGAGTTTCATTCCTACCACCTTAGGAAAAAAAGTCATTATTTCGAGGCTTAGAAGTCATTTCTGCAATTCCCATAGGAAATCAACGGCGTCTCTATTCAATTGTGTTTAGCGCATATCAGGTGGGTTTTCTCTGCCGGCTTAAGAGATACACGTGAAACTAAAGCTGATTCTGGGTGCCTAGGGTGCCTGTCATCCAATCCGCACTGAATTTCATTTCTAGCACATAACCAAAAAAATCGCCCCATTGACTTACATTGGAGTGCAGGAAAGGTCATTTTTTCTCGGTCCCTTTAAGAAATAGGAGTTAAACAAGCTTAGGTCTGCGGTGCCCAGGGGGACCCCATCCAGCCCGCACTGAGTTTCATTCCTACCACCTTAGGTAAAAAAGTCATTTTTTCGAGGCTTAGAAGTCATTTCTGCAATTCCCATAGGAAATCAACGGCGTCTCTATTCAATTGTGTGGAGCGCATATCAGGTGGGTTTTCTCTGCCGGCTTAAGAAATACACGTGAAGCTAAAGCCGATCCTGGGAACCTAGGGTGCCTGTCATCCAATCCGCACTGAATTTCATTTCTAGCACATAGCCAAAATATCGGCCCATTGACTTACATTGGAGTGCAGAAAAGGTCATTTTTTTCTCTGTCCCTTTAGGAGATAGGAGTTAAACAAGCTTAGGTCTGCGGTGCCCAGGGGGAACCCATCCAGCCCGCCACTTAGTTTCATTCCTACCACCTTAGGGAAAAAAGTCATTTTTTCGAGGCTTAGAAGTCATCTCTGCAATTCCCATAGGAAATCAACGGCGTCTCTATTCAATTGTGTGGAGCGCATATCAGGTTGGTTTTCTCTGCCGGCTTAAGAGATACACGTGAAACTAAAGCCGATTATGGGTGCGTAGGGTGCCTGTCATCCAATCCGCACTGAATTTCATTTCTAGCACATAGCCAAAAAATCGGCCCATTGACTTACATTGGAGTGCAGAAAAGGTCATTTTTTCTCGGTCCCTTTAAGAGATAGGAGTTAAACAAGCTTAGGTCTGCGGTGCCCAGGGGGAACCCCATCCATCCCGCACTGAGTTTAATTCCTACCACCTTAGGGAAAAAAGTCATTTTTTCGAGGCTTAGAAGTCATTTCTGCAATTCCCATAGGAAATCAACGGCCTCTCTATTCAATTGTGTGGAGCGCATATCAGGTGGGTTTTCTCTGCCGGCTTAAGAGATACACTTGAAGCTAAGCCGATCCTGGGTGCCTAGGGTGCCTGTCATCCAATCCGCACTGAATTTCATTTCTAGCACATAGCCAAAAAAATCGGCCCATTGACTTACATTGGAGTGCAGAAAAGGTCATTTTTTCTCGGTCCCTTTTAGAGATAGGAGTTAAACAAGCTTAGGTCTGCGGTGCCCAGGGGGGACCCCATCCAGCCCGCACTGAGTTTCATTCCTACCACCTTAGGTAAAAAAGTCATTTTTTCGAGGCTTAGAAGTCATTTCTGCAATTCCCATAGAAAATCAACGGCATCTCTATTCAATTGTGTGAAGCGCATATCAGGTGGGTTTTTCTCTGGCGGCTTAGAGATACACGTGAAACTAAAGCCGATTCTGGGTGCGTAGGGTGCCTGTCATCCAATCCGCACTGAATTTCACTTCTAGCACATAGCCAAAAAAATCGCCCCATTGACTTACATTGGAGTGCAGAAAAGGTCATTTTTTCTCGGTCCCTTTAAGAGGTAGGAGTTAAACAAGCTTAGGTCTGCGGTGCCCAGGGGGAACCCCATCCAGCCCGCACTGAGTTTCATTCCTACCACCTTAGGGAAAAAAGTCATTTTTTCGAGGCTTAGAAGTCATTTCTGCAATTCCCATAGGAAATCAAACGGCGTCTCTATTCAATTGTGTGGAGCGCATATCAGGTGGGGTTTTCTCTGCCGGCTTAAGAGATACACGTGAAACTAAAGCCGATCCTGGGTGCCTAGGGTGCCTGTCATCCAATCCGCACTGAATTTAATTTCTAGCACATAGCCAAAAAATCGGCCCATTAGGAGTGCAGAAAAGGTCATTTTTTTCTCGGTCCCCTTTAAGAGATAGGAGTTAAACAAGCTTAGATCTGCGGTGCCCAGGGGGGACCCCATCCAGCCCGCACTGAGTTTCATTCCTACCTCCTTAGGGAAAAAAGTCATTTTTTCGAGGCTTAGAAGTCATTTCTGCAGGGGGGCGTGGTTTGCACGCTGAGGAGAGAGGACGCATCTGCATCGCGCTCCTGCACACCGGCGACTGCACCAGCTTTCTACCGTAGGGTATCCCATTATTTTATACTGAAAACTTCCCCCTGGGTCCCCTGACTATCTGGAGATGCGGAATACATCCCGTAGTGCATCGGCGGCCGCCCGGAGAAAGGCACGGGCCGCCCTCCCCGTCGGCCGCGGGCACCCAAAGATGGCGCCTCCGGCTTCTCCACTCGCTTGCTGGACTTTTTATTCGCGGATGCCGGAGCGGCGTGGCAGGCTTCTCCGGCACCGGAGTCGGAGCAACAACATCAATGCCAGGTGAGCACTACGCCTGAGCGGCAATCTAATAAAGCCTCAAAAAGGAGGAATCGGAGGAGGAATACTGCTATTGCGAGCTCACATCAGCTGCGCTCTGTTCATGCAGCGGGACCACAGCATCATTCTCCTACTCCTGCTGCTTCTCCATCGGTCCCCTCTTTCTCCCTTATTGCGGGGGGCAGCCACTCGAGCTCTTGCTCTGATTTGTGCCTACCGGCCATGTTTGATGAAAAGGTCCCAGTACAGTCTGACACAGCACAAGCTTCTTCCTCTGCAGCAGTGAAGCATGATTTCTCAGACATTTCTCAAGAATTTCGTAGCCTTCCAGATCCTGGTCCTGCACCCCATTCTGCTTCTGATCCTTTGGATACTCTATTCAACGTGGTCTCTTCCGTCTCTGTGCCCACTCTAAAACAGATGATGCTAGCTCTGAGAGACTCCATCCGGGCGGATTTGGACCGTGCCCTTTTCATTATAAGAGACTCTTTATCCAAAGTCACTAACAGAGTGCAATGTTTGGAAGACACGCTGTCTAATGTCATCAATGAGCATAATGCCTTGCTGGCTTCTCACCGCCATATGGAAACAGTACTGCAGCGTGTACAATCTACCTTGGCAGCAGTTGACAACCGCTCTCGGGACCACAACGTCAAAATCAGAGGCATACCGGAGACAATTCTCCCTGCTGACCTTGCTACTTTCTCACGGACATTTATTAAAGAAATTCTTCCAACTGCCGGTATGGATGAGATTGTTATAGATTGGGCGCGCCGCCTTCCTAAGCCTACCTTTGTTCCATCTGAACTACCCAGAGACACTCTATTGCGCATACGCCATCTTCATGTTAAGAGAGATTTCCTTAATGCTGCCAGGAAAACTTGCCCATCTTCTCCCGGGTTTGCCAAGTTAGCTGTCTTTCCTGATCTTTCAGCACACACCCTGAACGTAAGGAGATCGTTTGCCCCTATTACTACAGCTTTGAGAAAAAAGGGCATCCCATATAAATGGGGTCGCACGGCAGGTCTCCTTGTATCGCATACCCTGGGACCTGTTATGCTTCCAGATGTGGACTCTGGCCTTAAATTTTTGCGGGACTTAGACTCTGACCAACCTCTCCAGGGGACCTCCAGAGTCTTGCCTATTTCTGACCTCGAAGTTGAAGCTGTTTAACTCCCTATGCTGTAGTGACTTCTTTTTCTTCTTTACAATTTGTGCAGGTTGCTTTATTTAATTTTCAGCTTTCATACCCATGTTGCACTATTCTCAGCCAAAACCGGACTGTTTACCCCCACCATTTGGTTGCTGCGCTGTGGGGATGGGTCTTCCACCCCGACCGCAGCACATTATTGTCTTCTTTGTATTATTGTCTTTTTTGTATTGTGCTGTATATTATTATTCTAGGGATAAGCGTATGTGGTTTTTTTTTCTTTTATGTGTTTAATAAGTTTATTGCCCGCACGGTCATTATATTGCCTCATGGAAGCTAACTGCTGTACCTACCGATTATGGCTGGGGCCTTGGACACACTATCATATAGCTTACCACATATTGTTTTCTTACCGACTAACCCTGAGTATTAGTTTTCATATATAGCTGTAGTGGGAGGCCTGTTCTTCTGTGCGACAATAATAATGTAATATTTGCCTTAGGAGAATTTGACCTCCATGTTATCCCTACTCATTTATAATTTTCTATCCCCTTGCCTCACTTCAGCTTTGTTTCTTTGTTTGTGGTGTCTCATGCTACGTTTATATTGCCATGATATCAATCCGAGGTGTTTGTTTGTTTTTATTGTACTTTTATTGTTCAATTTTTTATGCTACTTTATACACGATCTATGTCATAGCTCCTTTTTTTTTATGTTCCTTACCTGTTGGAAACTGAAAAATCCTTTAATAAAAATTTATTGAAACAGAAGTCATTTCTGCAATTCCCATAGGAAATCAACGGCCTCTCTATTCAATTCTGTGGAGCGCATATCAGGTGGGTTTTCTCTGCCGGCTTAAGAGATGCACGTGAAACTAAAGCCGATCCTGGGTGCCTAGGGTGCCTGTCATCCAATCCGCACTGAATTTCATTTCTAGCACATAGCCAAAAAATCGCTTCTTTGACTTACATTGGAGTGCAGAAAAGGTCATTTTTTTCTCGGTCCCTTTAAGAGGTAGGAGTTAAACAAGCTTAGATCTGCGTTGCCCAGGGGGGACCCCATCCAGCCCGCACTGAGTTTCATTCCTACCACCTTAGGAAAAAAAGTCATTATTTCGAGGCTTAGAAGTCATTTCTGCAATTCCCATAGGAAATCAATGGCGTCTCTATTCAATTGTGTTTAGCGCATATCAGGTGGGTTTTCTCTGCCGGCTTAAGAGATACACGTGAAACTAAAGCTGATTCTGGGTGCCTAGGGTGCCTGTCATCCAATCCGCACTGAATTTCATTTCTAGCACATAACCAAAAAAATCGCCCCATTGACTTACATTGGAGTGCAGGAAAGGTCATTTTTTCTCGGTCCCTTTAAGAAATAGGAGTTAAACAAGCTTAGGTCTGCGGTGCCCAGGGGGACCCCATCCAGCCCGCACTGAGTTTCATTCCTACCACCTTAGGTAAAAAAGTCATTTTTTCGAGGCTTAGAAGTCATTTCTGCAATTCCCATAGGAAATCAACGGCCTCTCTATTCAATTGTGTGGAGCGCATATCAGGTGGGTTTTCTCTGCCGGCTTAAGAGATACACGTGAAACTAAAGCCGATCCTGGGTGCCTAGGGTGCCTGTCATCAAATCCGCACTGAATTTCATTTCTAGCACATAGCCAAAAAATCGGCCCATTGACTTACATTGGAGTGCAGAAAAGGTCATTTTTTCTCGGTCCCTTTAAGAGATAGGAGTTAAACAAGCTTAGGTCTGCGGTGCCCAGGGGGGACCCCATCCAGCCCGCACTGAGTTTCATTCCTACCACCTTAGGGAAAAAAGTCATTTTTTCGAGGCTTAGAAGTCATTTCTGCAATTCCCATAGGAAATCAACGGCGTCTCTATTCAATTGTGTGGAGCGCATATCAGGTGGGTTTTCTCTGCCGGCTTAAGAGATACACGTGAAACTAAAGCCGATTCTGGGTGCGTAGGGTGCCTGTCATCCAATCCGCACTGAATTTCATTTCTAGCACATAGCCAAAAAATCGCCCCATTGACTTACATTGGAGTGCAGAAAAGGTCATTTTTTCTCGGTCCCTTTAAGAGATAGGAGTTAAACAAGCTTAGGTCTGCGGTGCCCAGGGGGGAACCCCATCCAGCCCGCACTGAGTTTAATTCCTACCACCTTAGGGAAAAAAGTCATTTTTTTCGAGGCTTAGAAGTCATTTCTGCAATTCCCATAGGAAATCAACGGCCTCTCTATTCAATTGTGTGGAGCGCATATCAGGTGGGTTTTCTCTGCCGGCTTAAGAGATACACGTGAAGCTAAAGCCGATCCTGGGTGCCTAGGGTGCCTGTCATCCAATCCGCACTGAATTTCATTTCTAGCACATAGGCAAAGAAATCGGCCCATTGACTTACATTGGAGTGCAGAAAAGGTCATTTTTTCTCGGTCCCTTTTAGAGATAGGAGTTAAACAAGCTTAGGTCTGCGGTGCCCAGGGGGGACCCCATCCAGCCCGCACTGAGTTTAATTACTACCACCTTAGGTAAAAAAGTCATTTTTTCGAGGCTTAGAAGTCATTTCTGCAATTCCCCTAGAAAATCAACGGCGTCTCTATTCAATTGTGTGAAGCGCATATCAGGTGGGTTTTCTCTGCCGGCTTAAGAGATACACGTGAAACTAAAGCCGATCCTGGGTGCCTAGGGTGCCTGTCATCCAATCCGCACTGAATTTCATTTCTAGCACATAGCCAAAATATCGGCCCATTGACTTACATTGGAGTGCAGAAAAGGTCATTTTTTTCTCTGTCCCTTTAAGAGATAGGAGTTAAACAAGCTTAGGTCTGCGGTGCCCAGGGGGACCCCATCCAGCCCGCACTGAGTTTCATTCCTACCACCTTAGGAAAAAAAAGTCATTATTTCGAGGCTTAGAAGTCATTTCTGCAATTCCCATAGAAAATCAACGGCGTCTCTATTCAATTGTGTGGAGCGCATATCAGGTGGGTTTTCTCTGCCGGCTTAAGAGATACACATGGAACTAAAGCCGATCCTGGGTCCCCAGGGTGCCTGTCATCCAATCCGCACTGAATTTCATTTCTAGCACATTATTAAAAAAATCGCCCCATTGACTTACATTGGAGTGCAGAAAAGGTCATTTTTTCTCGGTCCCTTTAGGAGGTAGGAGTTAAACAAGCTTAGGTCTGCGGTGCCCAGGGGGGAAAACCCATCCAGCCCGCACTGAGTTTCATTCCTACCACCTTAGGAAAAAAAGTCATTATTTCGAGGCTTAGAAGTCATTTCTGCAATTCCCATAGAAAATCAACGGCGTCTATATTCAATTGTGTGGAGCGCATATCAGGTGGGTTTTCTCTGCCGGCTGAAGAGATACACATGAAACTAAAGCCGATCCTGGGTGCCTAGGGTGCCTGTCATCCAATCCGCACTGAATTTCATTTCTAGCACATAGCCAAAAAATCGCCCCATTGACTTACATTGGAGTGCAGAAAAGGTCATTTTTTTCTCGGTCCCTTTAAGAGGTAGGAGTTAAACAAGCTTAGGTCTGCGGTGCCCAGGGGGGACCCCATCCAGCCCGCACTGAGTTTCATTCCTACCACCTTAGGAAAAAAAAAGTCATTATTTCGAGGCTTAGAAGTCATTTCTGCAATTCCCATAGAAAATCAACGGCGTCTCTATTCAATTGTGTGGAGCGCATATCAGGTGGGTTTTCTCTGCGGCTTAAGAGATACACATGAAACTAAAGCCGATCCTGGGTCCCCAGGGTGCCTGTCATCCAATCCGCACTGAATTTCATTTCTAGCACATAGCCAAAAAATCGCCCCATTGACTTACATTGGAGTGCAGAAAAGGTCATTTTTTCTCGGTCCCTTTAAGAGGTAGGAGTTAAACAAGTTTAGGTCTGCGGTGCCCAGGGGGGACCCCATCCAGCCCGCACTGAGTTTCATTCCTACCACCTTAGGAAAAAAAAGTCATTATTTCGAGGCTTAGAAGTCATTTCTGCAATTCCCATAGAAAATCAACGGCGTCTCTATTCAATTGTGTGGAGCGCATATCAGGTGGGTTTTCTCTGCCGGCTGAAGAGATACACATGAAACTAAAGCCGATCCTGGGTGCCTAGGGTGCCTGTCATCCAATCCGCACTGAATTTCATTTCTAGCACATAGCCAAAAAATCGCCCCATTGACTTACATTGGAGTGCAGAAAAGGTCATTTTTTCTCGGTCCCTTTAAGAGGTAGGAGTTAAACAAGCTTAGGTCTGCGGTGCCTAGGGGGGACCCCATCCAGCCCGCACTGAGTTTCATTCCTACCACCTTAGGAAAAAAAAGTCATTATTTCGAGGCTTAGAAGTCATTTCTGTAATTCCCATAGAAAATCAACGGCGTCTCTATTCAATTGTGTGGAGCGCATATCAGGTGGGTTTTCTCTGCCGGCTTAAGAGATACACATGAAACTAAAGCCGATCCTGGGTGCCCAGGGTGCCTGTCATCCAATCCGCACTGAATTTCATTTCTAGCACATAGCCAAAAAATCGCCCCATTGACTTACATTGGAGTGCAGAAAAGGTCATTTTTTTCTCGGTCCCTTTAAGAGGTAGGAGTTAAACAAGCTTAGGTCTGCGGTGCCCAGGGGGGACCCCATCCAGCCCGCACTGAGTTTCATTCCTACCACCTTAGGAAAAAAAGTAATTATTTCGAGGCTTAGAAGTCATTTCTGCAATTCCCATAGAAAATCAACGGCGGGGGGCGTGGCTTGGCACGCTGCATGGACGGCTGCTGGTAGGGGAAGCTCCGGTCAGGGCCTAAGCTAACAGCCGAGCCAGAGCCGCTATACCCAACCTAAAGATGCCGGACAAGCAGGGGAAGAAGAGGGAGAGCTCCAAGAACACGCCGGGGACCGCGGATACAGCTAAGCCGACACAGAGAGCTGATAGCGGCACAAGAACAAGCCGCAGCTCTTCACAGAAGGAGCGGGCGGCCATCTTGGTAGAGGCACGGACCCGAGAAGCGCCGGAAAGTACGGGCACAGCGGTCCAGTCCCTCTCCCCAGACAGAGCGGTGGTGAGTAGGGAGATGCGCCCCCCTCACCATCACCCCCAGACCCCAGATCACCCCGCAGAATGCGGAGATAGAGCCCGCACAAGTACCGCTCAACTGAGCATGCGCGCGGCCATCTTGGATGGGGAACAGTGCCGAGATCACAAGGAACGCTGCAGCTATAAAGAAGGGGAGACAGTATATGAGGCCACAGACAAAAAAGATGCCTCAATAGCACCCCATCGGCCCGCACAGTCGCCTGAGGGTCTTAGTTTGGGGTACAATGTGGTGCCCAGCCCCCATACCAAGGAGACAAAACCAGAGGCCATGTGTGAGGAGGCGGAGCCTCCACAGAAGCACAGACACACTATGATTATGAAGATGGAGTGTTCACAGATAGAACACTCAGTGACAACAGCACAACATGACAGCTTGCAACCACTGCTTACTAAAGCTACTCTTCCAGACAACTTGGGACATAAGGGGAATGATGTGGTGCTAGAGAAAGAGCAAACAATATATCCCTTGACTAAAGACAATGCAAACCAAAGATCCCTTAAAGTTATCTGGGATCCTAAAAACTCTCCATATGGCATAGATAAGGGAGGCCCTGCAACCAAAACCAGGAACCAAGCTTTGCCTGAGGCGGGACCGAACCAATCAGTATATGATAACACAGTTGGTCTTGCTCTACAAGCCAAAAAGCCCCAAAGGTCAAGTCTTGGGGACCAACAACCTCCTACCACATATGAGCACCCTCGCTACAATCCATCAAATGACTTCCCGTCAGGTGTCAGTCACATGGACACACATCCTCAACAAAAAAAGAGGACGCAAGATATAGACAGTTCCGAAGGCTCCACGACCCCGCTGGACTCAGACTGTGAACCTTCTCAACCAAACAAAAGGAAAATGTTGAGAACCCCAAAAAAACACTCCGTACACAAACAGGCTTTACTAAACAAGGGTTCATCCTCAGAAGACTTCTCAGCCTCCTCAGAGGACTCGGTGATCTTTAACCCCTTATCTTCAAGCACGAAACAGACAATCCCCACAGAGAATGCGATGCAGGCGCTGCAAGGACACCCCGAACTCCAAGCTCTCCTAGCATTAATTCCTTCTAAACAGGACTTAAATAATTTGGCTACAGATCTCAAGGCCACGTGGCGAAAAGACTTAGCAGTGGTTAATAAAAAAGTCACAGCTCTTGAATCCAAATCAACAGTTATGGAAAAAACACAAAACAGACACGATATCCAGATTAAGGAACTGATTAATTGCACAGAATCTCTCAAACTATCCCAAAAGATGATCACCCTGAGGCTAGATGATGTCGAGAACAGGAGTCGCAGGAACAATATCCGCATTAGAGGTGTTCCAGAAGAAATTCGTGCCACAGACCTATATAGCGCAGTCACCTCTATATTCAATAGGATTTTAAAGAGACCTCAAGACACATACATTGAACTAGATAGAGTTCATAGAGCTCTTAAGCCAAGAGGCAAAGATTCCAAGAGACCAAGGGACATAATATGCCGTGTACATTTCTACCTTCTTAAAGAAGAGATAATGAGGAAAGCCAAAGATATACGTGACATCGACTTTAACGGTCACAAAATTCAACTCTTTACGGATCTATCCCTTTTAACCTTACGTCAAAGAGCAGCGCTTAAACCACTGACACAGATCCTGTATGAGCACAAGCTCCAATATAAGTGGGGCTTCCCGTTCTCACTATCCGTCAGATCTTCAGGGGGACCAATTACATTGAGTGAACCAAAAGAACTGCAGAACTTTCTCAAAGCACTTAACTTGCCAACAATCTACTTACCAGAATGGTGCGAACTACATGAAACAATGGTATTACCACCCCCAAGATATTATTCGCAACCAGAAAGTGGACCTGCGAGAGGTCAGACGAATCCGACCCAACAGCCCCTCCCACAGAGGGATAAGAAGAGGTTGTCAAATTTGGGAGAGAAAGCTCAGAGCCAAGGAGCTGCGCATAGCACCTAAGTGGTTTCTTCTCTTTTTATTATTTCTTTGTTAGCAGGCTGATCAAGACTCTTATTTGTTAGTCACGGATTAATGTACTAATAGGTTATTCCTTTAGAATGTAAAAGAGAATCTATAATTCCTATGTTGCTATTTGTGTAACACACTATTTCTACATCAGGGAAGCTGCTCGTTCCCCCTGCACAGAAACATTCTTGAACATGCATTTCATCTTAAAGCTCACTCCTCCAAGACCGGAGACTACTCCACACTCTAGTAACCCCTCTTCTCATATCTTCTAAAGCTTACTCACATAGTCCGCATATTTTCACTAGCCCTTCATTTAAGGCTCAAATATACCATTATCATAAATATCATACCTGGCCCGAACACCCTGGGTAGTACCCCTTCCAAGTGACGTGTCAACCTACCCTCCCATTAGGGAGTCCTGATTAGCAGGACCTAGTGACGTTGTTATCACTTTCGTTAGTTCCCGTGCGTTACTATATTAAGAACGCTGTTTCTTTATTGCTTCCCTATCCCCTTGACAACTCCCTCCCCATAACCACACCCCTACACTCAGTATTATAGAATTGTCTCTCCACGGCCTCTTCTTAGGGCATACTAATAATCGCCTTACTACGGTGAGAGGCCTTATTTCCTACTGCCTATCAGTAAGGTCTAGAGTCAGACCATAAATATTAGTTATTGTTCTGATTGCTCCTCTAATTGTTTGATTCTCAAGCTAAGTAAATTGTTAACCTTGTCTCCTGTCCCTTTTCCCTTTTCCCTTCCCTCCTTGCTCTTCTTTTATTTTCTTAGATTCCAGCACCCGGGTCGACCCCTTCTTGACCTTCGGTAAGAGACAAATCAGTCTCGCGCAACCCCCGACATCGCCGAGGCCTCTGCTTCAGTCTGATAGGAGCTCCGCTCCCCATAGTATTCAATTGCTACAAAAGCGTAAGTGCACTCATCCGTTATAAGTACACAAAATGTCAGAAACAACATTCAGCTCATTGAATGTCAATGGGTTCAATGTGCCGGAGAAACGCTCCAACACTTTATACTCCCTCCACAAAAAGAACGCACAAGTAATCTTCTTGCAGGAAACCCATTTTCAAACGAACTCAATCCCCGATCTTACCAAAAACAGGTACTATTCTACATGGTACCACTCCACCTCAGATACTAAGAAAGCTAAAGGCGCCTCTATTGGAGTCCACAAAAATCTCTCCCATACTGTTCTAGACACTAAAATTGATCCGGAGGCGAGGTTCGTATTTCTGAACTGCAAAATAGAGGACAGAACACTTACCCTAGCTAGTGTCTATGCACCAAACCATGATCAGGTAGATTTCATGATTAATCTACTTAATGATCTAGCCAGCTTCGCCAAGGGAGAAATCATCCTAGGCGGCGATCTTAATATCCCCCTTAATCCACTATCAGATACATCAACAGGCAAAACTAAAATTGCCCACAAAAAAATCAGAGCTTTGCAAAATGCTTTGAGAGATCTTAGACTACTTGATACCTGGAAAATTAGCAACCCAACCTTAAAAGACTTCACGCATTACTCTGCACCGACTAACACATATAGCAGAATCGACTATATATTTGCCTCACACTCAGTGATAAATTATGTAAAAGACTCAACAATTGGCAACACCTTTCTCTCGGATCACGCACCCGTTTTCACCACTTTCAGGCTACTTCCAAAGAAAAATCTAGCGGCCATGTGGAGATTAAATGAATCTCTCCTGGAAGACCAAGTATGCGTTGAGGCCCTTCTGAGCTCCTTTGATATATTTAAAGAAGCTCATGAACGTGACACTACTGCAGTAACCTTTCAGTGGGAGGCCTTTAAAGCCTCCACGAGAGGGGTTCTTATCTCACATGGTGCGAGATTGAAAAGGGAAAACGCCAAACAATTAAACAATTTATTCAGTAAATTACATAAATTAGAAGCTGCCCACAAGGAATCATTACGTAGACAGACCCTGGTGGAACTAAACGAGACTCGCTGTAAAATAAAAGATGTTCTACACAGACAGTATAAGAAAGCGGTTCAGGTTTGTGGGAAAATCTTCTATACATACAGTAATAAGCCAAGCAAATTTTTAGCCAAGGCCCTCAAAAATAAAAGCAAATACAACAGTATCCCATCTATTACCACCCCAGAAGGTAATTTAACTTATAACACAAGTGAAATCTCTAGAACCTTCAAAGATTTCTACGATAACCTATATCAGCTGCCCACACCAAAATATTCTAGAGCCCAAACACTCACTCGACAAGAGAGTAAACTTACTGAATATATAAATAAAACCGCCCTCCCAACTATTTCAACAGAAACTAAAGCACTTTTAGAAGAACCATTTACAAACGATGAGATTAAAAATATTATTAAAAGCCTCCCCACGGGGAAAAGCCCAGGCCCAGATGGATATACAGCTGCCCTATATAAGAAATTCTCTGACATATTTTCTCCTTTACTAGTTAAATTGTTCAACTCGATCACAGACAAACAAAAATTTGCCCCAGCCTTTCTAGAAGCTATTATAACAGTGATACCGAAAGAAGACAAAGACCCGAACTTCTGCGGAAATTACAGGCCTATATCACTCCTAAACGTAGATACAAAGATCTATGCGAAGGCTATAGCTAATAGGCTTTCGGTTCTTCTTGAATCCCTAGTCGATCCGGACCAAGTGGGGTTCATCCCAGGTAGAGAAGCGAGGGACAATACTCTCAGAGCGTTCGCCCTTGCCAACTATGCTCACAATAAGAAGCTTCAAACAATTTTGCTGGCGCTCGACGCAGAAAAGGCCTTCGACCGGATCGACTGGGGATTCATGGAGGCTACTTTAAAACAGATTGGACTGGGTCCCATTTTACTACACAAAATCAAGGCCCTTTATACGAACCCCCAAGCCAGAATCAAAATTAACGGCACCTTATCTGAAACAATCCACATTAGAAATGGTACTCGCCAGGGCTGCCCCTTATCCCCCCTACTCTATGTTTTGTGCATGGAGCATCTCCTCAACGCAATAAGGCTGAACCCTGACATAGGAGGCATTCAGGTAGGAGACAGAAGGCATATCTGCTCAGCTTATGCTGATGACTTGCTTCTCTTCCTCACAAAACCACACACCTCTCTCCCCTCTCTGCTTGCCACTATTAAAGAGTTCTCGTCCTTCAGCAACTACAAATTAAATCCCAAAAAATGCGAAGCTCTATGCATAGCGATTCCAGACAACATTAAATCCACGCTAAAGGAAAATTTTCAATTCAAATGGAACAACTCATCACTTAAATACTTAGGCACTCACATCACCACATCGCCCATAGACACAATAAAGAAAAATTTTACGCCCCTACTTCAAAAAATAAAAGAAGACTTGTTGTTCTGGGACAAAAAAGACTTATCTCTAGTGGGCAGGATTAATACCATAAAAATGAATGTCATTCCAAGAATCTTATATTTATTTCAGACAGTTCCGACAGTCCTAACAAACACATACCTCAATAAAATGAATTCGATTCTTTCTAAATTCATTTGGTCGAACAAACCTCCAAGAATCGCTGCCAGAATACTGATGAGACCAAAACTAGAAGGAGGCTTGGCGTCTCCAAGCTGTAAATTTTACTACTGGGCCTCAGTTTTGACCAGAGTCCTTGACTGCTTTCATAATAGGCAGAAGAAACTTTGGGTCAACCTAGAGCACACAATCAATAATCTGGACCCGACCGCGATCCTTTGGACGACGAAAGACTCGCTTAAATTATATACAGCCCTCGCACACTCGCCCATTAGCGCCTCTATTATAGCTCTCGCAAAATCACTAAAACACCCACACAACCCTTTATTTAAAGCAAATGGGCCACTTATTCCTTTAGGCAATAATTATAGCTTCCTTCCAGCGCTCCACAAACACTACTTCCTAGGAATGCCAACAAATGCAGGTATTACTTTCCATGCTCTCATGAAAAAGGGAGAGATTAGTCCTTTAGAAGATATTCCGCACAAAGAAGAAAGGACACACATGCTCAATCAAGACATAGCCCACCAATATAATCAACTTACTGCTTTCTTCCATAGGCAAAAAAATTTCCTCCAACTAAATAGAAGTCTTTTACCCTTTGAAAAGCTATGCATCTCTGGCTCTCCCACCACAAAAGCAATATCCAAAATCTACAACTTGCTCTTGGAGGAGGTTTGTACTGCTCCTCCAGATTATTTGATTAGCTGGGAAAAAGAACTAAACACAGCCTTTACCGCTGAAGAGGTGAACATGGCTTTTCACATGACCCACAAAACTTCAATCTCCTGCAGCATCCAGGAGAGAAATTTTAAAGTTCTCTCAAGATGGTACGCGGTTCCATCCAAAATCACAAAAATGTACCCGTCTGCAGATGATACATGCTGGAGGTGTGGGAGAGACAGAGGCACCATGCTACATATATGGTGGAAATGCCCCGCCTTACTAGGCTTCTGGTCCTCAATAGTTAATACAATAAATCTCTTAATAGATCAAAAAATCTCCAACACTCCACAACATGTCTTATTATCCATGATTCCGGGACATACACACAGCAACAGTAACTCGATTGTGGGCTTCCTGCTAGTCGCGGCCAAGACAGTTTTGGCTAGGAGATGGAAATCCTCAGTCCCCCCTACCATATTGGAATGGATTGAGGAAGTAGACAAACTCCACAGATTAGAGGAACTAGTCGCGGAGGACTTACAAAACAATAAAAAATTCTATAATACTGTCACAGCCGCGGCGGCGTCCCGCGTTCCGGGCCGCCGCCGCGACCGCTTCCTGCCCCATGCAGCAGCCGGTGTCCATAGTCGGGGACCCGGCGCTGCTATCACCTCGGCCCCGGGGGGCGCCTCACCTCTCCACGCTCCTGTCTCCCGCTGTGCCGGCCGGCGCGCGCGTCCCCGCCTCCTAGGGCGCGCGCGCGCCGGCTGTCTCAGATTTAAAGGGGCAGTGCGCTCTTAATTGGTAGTTGCACCTAATCACTCCCCTATAAATCCCAGCATGCCCTGTCCCCTGTGTTGGAGCCTCTACATGCTTTCCATAGCGTTTGACCCAGCTCCCTGTTGTTCCTGTGTCCTGTCCGTTACCTGGTCCCAAGTCCCTGTTCCTGAGTCCTGTCCGTTACCTGGTCCCTAGTCCCTGTTCCTGGTTCCTGTTCCCCTGTCACTCCACCTGTTCCCGTGTCCAGCCTGTCACGTGCTCTCTCATCTGCAGACTATTGCCTGTGCCATCTCCTGCCACGCCTCGCCTGCCGACACCAGCAACCAAGCCAGGGGTAGCGACCTGGGGGTCGCCTGCCGCAGCAAGTCCATCCCGCCTTGCGGCGGGCTCTGGTGAAAACCAGCGGCCCCTTAGACTCCGCTCCCTGGTGAGGTTTGTGCCATCGCTGGTGCCGGTCCAGTGGATCCACTACTCCGGGCGTTACAAATACATGGCAAACATGGTCTGCCTTCAAAGAGTCCGCCTCGTTCCATTCCCTTGTCACACAATAAACAATCACTCTTTTCAAGGTGATTATTACAATGCAAATCTTCAAGCTCTATGGAAACGGCTTGACACGGAGTGGATGCTCGTGGTGATGTCGGGGGACAACCTGGAATTGACAAGCATTTTATTAATCAATCGGGGGCCATGAAGGGTGGCCACACGGGTGACCGGATCTCAGTTTAAGGTTTTCTTCCCTCACCCACCA